>NW_022990045.1:0-145817 GCF_902827175.1 Gymnodraco acuticeps | reverse complement strand
TGTCCATCAGCTGTCTGACGCGACGCAGAACATGGTGGGCTTTAACTAACGCGTACCCGAATGAACAGGATGGTTTCATCAGTTAGGCGTGTTTGCTCCACGGACATGTCGCGTATTCTAAGCTCTCCTCTCCTCTCCTCTCCTCTCTCTCCTCTCCTCTCCTCTCCTCTCCTCTCCGTCGGTGTGAAGTGTCTGGGCTGCTGAAACACTTCAGTCAAGAGTAGTGCGCACGGTGAGCGGCTCGGTGTGCGCTGCGCAGGCAGAATGTTCTACTGCTTCAGCGGAACAGAATGATATTCCACCGTGATTCAGTTAGTGTGATACACTACTTTTTCATCATCAGAGTCTATTTCATTCTAATTCAGTGACATTACATTACATTGCATTTAGCGGACGCTTTTATCCAAAGCGACTTACAATAAGTGCATTCGAAGATACAAACTTGAAGAAAACAGAATCATATAAGTAGGCCTACATCATTCATAGAGCCAAAACATTTCAAGTGCTACTCAACTAGCTTTAGATAAGCCAGCCCTTTATTAGTATATGAGTGCTTTGATAGTAATTCTATCGCTCGAAGTGGAGTCGAAAGAGATGAGTTTTCAGTCTGCGCCGGAAGTCCAGTGACAATGTGGCAAAAATCACAATTGCACCATTTTGATGTGCGCACAAAAGTTGTACACTTAATATCGAATAATAAAGGCATTAGATGTATCCTGACTTTGACTTACAGTACATACACAGGATAAGAAATACATGTGGGTAACGGTAAGAGTATTTGAGTTTATATTACGATGAATACAGCTATAAAGGCGAGAGACTATCACAAACTATATGTTTTCGCATCCCTGGTTTCAAGAGACTCACATTCACTAACTGATACTGGTGCGTATGCCCGTATTTACGCAATACGCTCGCCATGCTGTCCACTCTCCTCAGTACCTCGGCCCCTGTCTCATGGAGGTAATGGAGGCTTTATGTGACGATCACCCTGCTTCAGCTGCCCAGCCCCACCCAACTGTTTAGGTTTTTGGCTTTTATGGAGGTCAGCCAACCAGGAACAAAGATTCAGTTTCAAGTGAGAGCATTATTGGAGTAAATTGGTGAAGAGTTATGAGGTTGCATTGACTACTTCCATAGGCAATAGTATATTATTAGTTATTTCTCAAACTAACCTGATCTTAACACTTAAATAGGTATTGGTATAAGGCAATACAAAAAGTGTTGGTGTATATTATTTGTGTGTGTGTGTGTGTGGGGGGGGTGTGTGTGTGTGTGTCTGTGTATGTGGTATGTGTGTAAATCACCATTAGTACAGTTCACCATGTATTCTGGTATTTTCTGTTGAATGTTCACCAGCGCAGGGATGGCCTCAATGTTCTAGAATAGAGCTTGTGGCCATCAGGTTCATTCCCTTGTATCTCTGTGATAAAGGTGAAGAGCCCCTCCCTCAATAGCCGCTTTCACACCAAGTACTTTGCCGTACTTAGTTCCCAGCACTTAGTTCCCAGCACTTAGTTCCTAGCACTTAGTGCCCCCATGGAACTAAGGGCCGATCGCGTTCACACCGGAATAAGTTCCCTGAGGGAAGATTACGAAAATGAGCCGCTGACGTCACTTCTTCTTCTTCTGCTTTGGGTTTACTGGCAGATTGCAAACAACTTCACGGCGTATACTGTGAAGTTTCTCCCCAGGATAGTCCCACCTCTCTAGCAGGCACTAAAAATGGGGGTAAAAGTACTCTGAACTAAGTTCTCTTTTTGGTGTGAACGCAAAATTCCAGGCACTAACGGAACTAAACAGGAAAAGTACGGGTAAAAGTACTCCGGTGTGAAAGCGCCTAATACTGCCACTGAGGCCCCAATTCAGACCCCTCAGCTCCGTGTGTAGCTGAGCGGATGTGATCAGTGTGTTCCTGCAAACCAGAGGCTTCCTCTCAGGGAAATCTCTGAATACATAACGGTTAAAAAAAGAATATCCATGTAGACCTCACTACCTTCAAATGTACACTAAAGGTGTGAAGTGGATTTTCTAAATCTGTTCAGGCATTAGTCTTAACATTTGACAGTAAGCCTGCATTACTGGAGCTGTGCAGTTTAACAATGAGGCCGTGGAGGTCTAATGGAAATGAATTGCATTTTGGGAAGAGTGGTTCCACTTTTCTTTTTATTGACTCAAATTAAGACTTAAAACTTCAACAGAATTACAACTTTTGTTGCAGAACTTCCATCAAAATGTCAGATTCCAGTGTTGAGTAAATGTTTACCTAATATGTTATTACTACCGTTCTAGTTCTTTATGACAGTGTATTTTAATAGATTTGCTATTTCCTTTTCATCCACATATATTCTGCTACTCTGTATGCTCACACACTGGCATGTTTGCTAACCTTGTGTGATATGTGTACTTGTTGTTTGAGTCAGATTTTACAGAGAAGGTCTTCTTGTAGTGATGCTTGGGATTTTCAGCATTTTTCTACAAAATGGAATGTTATCAATTTATCAAGCGATGCTGACATATATCCAAACCAGAATCAGCTTTATTGGCAGAATATGTGTACAGTACAGCCTTCCAGATTGTCCTGACCGTACCTGAGGGCCAGCTGTCTGCTGACTCATCACCCTCCCAGATCAAGCTGATGATTTGTGTAATCTAAAAACTTCAGTGTGTTCACAAACATTCTGAAACACACACAGAATTTCAAAGTCAGTCTAACAAATCTTCCCTCGGTAAGGAGGAGACCCTGCTGCGAGGTGATGGTGTGATGGGACAATCGTTAAAATAAGTGATAATGTGCATACAACAGACAGTAATATCTCAAATAAACATCCACTGTTAAGACAGTATAATTGCAATGTATTGAAAACATAGCCCTACTTGCGCAGTAGCCTAATTCTCTTGCTGGTAGCTATATTTATTGGCTTACGTTTTTTTCATCATGCTGGTACATGTAGTACTGAATCTATTTAACGGGGAAATGACTCCTTTTATCTGTTTTCTGTGACTTCTGCCGTGCTGATCAGCAGCGATGGTTGTCATCTATAAACCAGCAACACTGTTACATTTGACCAGCTCCCGAATATCTCTTGTGATCTTTTTCTTTTCTGGCATTTTAGCTGGCTGTGCTGTGTGAGAGATTTCTAATGAATGCACAAACCTTAACATTACCTACCTGCATGATGTTTTCTGAACTGATGATGTCATTCAGCGTTTGGCCAATATTTCTATGACCTCTTTGTCTTTTGTATGCACCCTTTATGCCAAGGCAATTTCCTGGTATGTGTAAACCTACATGGTTACAAAACTGATTCTGATTCAGATGTGCCATTTATTCATCTGCTTAATAAACTCTTAAGGCTCTTTAAAGTCCTCCTTGCTAGTCCTACATGTTTGTCACATTGGGCACTCTCTTGAGGGTTTGAATGACCTTTAGATGTACTAGGAGATAGCGTTTACTATAAGGGGGTAATTCTTTGATAATGTCAGAATTCTAAGATTTGTCTGAAAACCTTGTCACTAGGGAAAACTCTTTGTGAATACAGGCTTATGAGTTTAACATCTGAATCTCCTGATTGTAGTTGTTTGTGTAGAGGCAGAACAATCAGTGGGGAGACAACACATCCCTGGGGGACGCCAGTGCTGATGGTGCTTGATGTGTTTTTTACTCCAGACTTACAATGCTGCTTCCGGAGTGTTGGAATCTAGGGACCCACTGACCCGTGGTGTAAAGTAATCTATCTCAATGTTCGGCTTTTCTACGACGTCATGTAGGCCAACAGCAGTCTCCTAAAGAGTCAGGGCCGCAGATGTCAGGGAGACAGGCTTTAGTTCCTGAATCCTTTGATCTTGTGGACAGGTATGATGTGTTTAATGGCTATTTTCCAACTTTTCAGAGTAGCACAGCGTAATTAGCTTTTATTTTCCACTCTGATCGTCTTTGTCAGTGCAATTCTGGCCTGGCTTATAGGAATTATTGTATAGAACTCATTCTTGGCATAATGTAGTTGCCTGAGTTGTGGTTTATGCAAAAAGTTACACGCAAATCTTGTATTGTTGAAATGTTGAAAGGAAATGCTTTTATTTTGAAGTGCAAGAAAGTATCCTGCTCTGTGTTTTTCCGATTAGTTGATGGATGAAATGAAACGAGATGTTGAGTGCATGTTTCCCCGTCTACTACCGTTGTAAACTGCTGCAATAATAAACAGTGAAATGTTCAGTTTGGACCCGCTTTGTTCTATTGGAAGCTTCCACTACACAACATGTGTGTTGTCACAGTGTCACAGAGTTGTAGGTCCGTAGCCTTGAATTAGAAATGAAAGCAGCAGCTGTAGTCTCTCCTCACAGTGTTGACCACAGGCGGAGCAGCTTCTGTGTTGGGGGAGAACATGGACCAGTGGTCCGAGAATGCCAAAGCTGCATGGGGTACAAGGCGAGAGGCATCCTATAATATAGTGTAGCGGTGGTCCAGTGCTTCTGTGTTTTGGAGGTTTGCGTCTGAGTTAAAGTCCCAAAAACAATGAGCATATATATGTCATGTATATATATATATGTTAGGTTATCTATTGTATTTATATATGTTATCCTTCATCATCTATTTGGAGTCATGTTTCTGTCCACCTGATGTAGGTTTGTTCTTGATTCACTCTCCTAAATGCTCCACTGTGGTCACCGGCTTGTTTCTTACTCTCTGTCTGCTGTTGTGGTGGGTTGTGAGTGTATAATGGTTTTTTCAGGGTTTTTTTTTCACATTACTTTTGTACTGAAAACAGCTTAACTGGCGTGTCTGGAAAAAAAGTTTGATGAAAACCGTGAGACTGAACCAGAACAGTAAAACGAGGCTGAATGATGCTTATCAATCAGGATGTGATTCTCACTACAAACAACACCTTTACCAAACACATCCATTGCTGTCTTAAAAAGATGCAGTATGGCAGCTTTACTCAGCTACCAGGAGTTGAATAAGTAAAACATTGAGTGGAAACACATCTCTCTGAAATGGAACTTAGAAGTTAGCCCTGCCTCTTTCCATATGGGACTTTTTGGTCTGTAATTTGTGTGTCCAAAGAAAAGTGTTCAGGGAGTAATCATTATTTATTTCTAGACAGAAACGCCAATGGAGAGATTTTTAAATGGCTTTTTAATGCTTTGCGCCTCTCAGAATGATATTCACCTCCTTTGTGTTGCAGGTGGAACTGTTTTCCGTCATAAGGCATGAGGTCAGAGGTCAGGTGCTCTGGGGATTTTTCACCACTACCATTTCCTTTAACACTTTGACCGTTTGCCCTGGCTGTAAATTAAAATCCTCTAGCTGTGTGGCCCTGTGAGACTGATGTTAATGCAGGGTCAATCTCATCTACAGTCCCAACCAAAGCCTTTCCTCCATTCGGATTTGTCAACATGTTTTATTCCCTCTCCTCTTTTTGCGTGTTTTTTAATTTGTTAAGCATAAATTGTTTGTGCTGGTTCCTTCAGTTACAGGAAAATACTATCGTAAAAAATAGAATTCTTGGATTGCTTAATTAATATTAAAACATGGTTTCATGGTTATCTCACAATGGTACTTTGATGTTACATGCTACATATAGAAAATTCTAGGCTGAACTCCTCCTCAGCCTCTATAATATTTAATGAGGTCTGTTTTATAGGTGGCATTCTCATTCAGAGCTGTAGAGTTAACACTGCTCTCTTTCACTTGATCTTGAAATACAATATATTAACAGCCAGGATAAAGAATGCCTTACTATATTCTCATGTTGTTTCCATATATCTCCTTACATGGTATCCCACAAAAGCAGCATATATAAATATATGACACATAAAACAATGCTATGGATGGCAATAGCCAGAGAGGCCTAGGGGCAGAAATAAGCAGTTGGACCGCCATTAGCCCTGTGCTTTTCCTGTGTTCCTTCAAGGCTGGGGGTCAACATACCACTACATCTAGATCAGGAAGTACAACCTGGGCTGGATTTTCCATGTTTCTATGGAAACGGATAGGTTTTCATTAATAATATGTTTAACCAACTATCATATCTGGTGGAATCATTTGATCATGATTCAGTCAAAATGCAAACAAGTGTCTTTTACAATTATCACCCATATGAATTTACATTTGAATACAACTGAACTGCATTCTCACTTCTGTTTGAGAGAAGCTTATTTTGTCATAGCTGTTTTTCTTGTAATGTTAAGGCGGATAAACTCCAGGTAGAAAAAAACAGATGGTTTTGCTCTAAAAATAAAGTGTGTTTGCTGCATGATTAAGTAGTTATTAAGTAATAAATAATAAAACTACCCTTTGATTTCACACACTTGAACAGCAGTCTCCTGGATGACGGTTCTGTTTGTTTGTTTGACCCACCCGTCCTCCTCCATACCCGCATTGTGATTCAAATGTTCCTGATTCATCCAAGACCAATGTGGTCAAGGAGAAATTCCATTTGGCTCAAAACCAAATTCTTTCTGCATTTTGCATTGGGACATCATTTCATATGTCCAAGTTATACACGGTTCTAAGCAAATACGCCACAACATTACAGGTCTCAGGATTTGGATTCTGAAACGTCCATTAGAATAAGCTTATTTTGTCCAGAGAAAAAAAACTGAACTACTCCATGGTCTAACAGTAGCAAAGCCTTCAGTGCTTAAGAAAATATAATCGAATCAAATCATGACCTACATTTTGAAAGTCCAATGGAAATGGGATTTGGAGAATCTCCAACCCTGTCAAACATGCATCATCACTGTTATGGCCTTTTATGTGCGACTCAGATGGTGTTTTCCTTTTCAAATAATTAAAACCTATAATGACCATTCTTTTTTGGCAGTCATTTAGTTTTAGTACCAGGTTCTTGATGATTATAGTTATTCCTTGGGGGGGATCTATAACTAACCACAGTATTGACTTCACTGTCTTCCATCTTAAACTGATCAGCCTGCCAGTAAGGCTGGGTTTTTACTCTAATGATAAAATCAAAGGTCAGAAATTCAGACCAACCAGACACACAGAAGAGTGTAGCTGCTTTAGATATTCCACATTGAGTTTTGGTGGACTCCAGTTGTGGAGAGATCTATAAAAACGTATGGGGTGTGCTCTCATACTTTATTTATTTTCTGGCAAAAGGCCAGAGCAGGTAAATATGTTGTAGTGCTGTGAGCACACACTCAAAGCATTTGACCTCTCCTCTATTGTAGGTTTCTCCTGCAGTATTTGTATGCCTCCTCTGCCCGGAAGTGCTCAAATAGCAGGCTGTAAACAGGATTTGACATTATGTCATGGGTAAACAGTTTAGACCACTGTTCCCCATCCCCATATGTACTACAGCGTCTCCAGCGCTTTCGAGCGGTCTCGTGTGAACGGACACGTTTCTGGTGCCTATTGCGTGTGGACGGAAGACTTATTGACGATATTGATTTAGATTTCGGTCCGTTTGCGTTATCGTCCTTGTGTGGCTCCAGCCTAAGTGTCAACTACGTGAGAGACTTGAGGCAGCTTCAGACTGACTTCAGACTGAAAAGTAAAGGCAGGGTCCTTCACACGTTCAGCCCTCACAGACCAGCCCATTTAGTCATGGCATTTGGTTGACTTTAAAAGTATACATACATGTATGCTGCTCACTTCCTGCCTGTGTGTTTTCCCGCCTCTTTTGATGGTCTGCCGTGGCCTTTAGTTTTGACCCATCAGTCAGCTGCCCCCATGTCCACCTGCACCTCCTCCCATCATCTGATGACTGTATTTAGCCCTAGGGAACATCATAAGTCTCTTATTCGACATTTCCTTGCTCTTCGATTCTTTCACTGCAAAAACTGAAACGTTGACTTTAATTAAATGTATTATGTCAACAGATTTCAAATAACTGTATTAGATTAGTTGAAAGCCATAATATTAAGTTTAAATAAAAAATATTAGGTTCAACCTACTATTATTGCTTTTTTAATTAAAGTCAACGTTTCAGTTTTTTCAACTGGACGTCGTTCTGGAGCTTTTATTCCTGCTTGGGCAGCCAAAGAGCGACCTATGAGCGGCCATGAGCAAGGAAGCACATCCTTCATGGAAGTCTATTACAGCCGTCACGCCCCCTATTGTGCAGTTACTGATTGGGCGCTGAAGCTCATCAGATACATCTCCACATCACTGCAGTTTCAATTGCAGTCAAGAGAGATAACACATTAAGTGTGCATCACTCCCAAGTGTGTCAGTACTGTTATAAAACCCAATCTACTGGTAGGAAAGGTCCTGTGCCTAAGCTGGACACACAGTACACAGAATAGATACGGAGCGCAGGTGTGTGTTGAACAGGTAACATGCCAAGGAGAAACTGTTCTTGTGGTTGCAATTGAAAAGGCTTTGGTCAGTTTGGTCACTGTTCAATCCTTGTTGAAAACACAGATATATGATGACATCAACCGGAAAAGAAGGATTCATTGAAAATGCTCTTTACATTAATCCATTACAAAAATAAAAATGTGAGTACACTACTTTTACATTACATTACATTGCATTTAGCTGACGCTTTTATCCAAAGCGACTTACAATAAGTACATTCGACCAGGAAGACACAACCTTGAAGAAAACAGAATCATATAAGTACATCAGGTTTCATAGAGCCAAACATTTCAAGTGCTACTCAACTGGCTTTAGATAAGCCAGTCCTTTATTAGTATAAAAGTGCTTCGTTAATAGTTCTAACGCTCGAAGTGGAGTCGAAAGAGATGAGTTTTCAGTTTGCGCCGGAAGATGTGCAAGCTATCTGCCGTCCTGATGTCAATGGGGAGCTCATTCCACCATCTTGGAGCCAGGACAGCAAACCCACGTGTTTTTGCTGATGGGAACTTGGGTCCCCCTCGCAGCGAGGGTGCAGCGAGTCGTTTGGCTGATGCAGAGCGTAGTGCACGCGCTGGGGTGTACGGTTTAACCATGTCCTGGATGTAGGAAGGGCCAGATCCATTCGCAGCATGGTAAGCAAGTACCAGTGTCTTGAAGTGGATTCTAGCAGTTACCGGAAGCCAGTGAAGGGAGCGGAGGAGCGGAGTGGTGTGGGAGAATTTAGGAAGGTTGAAGACCAGACGAGCCGCTGCATTCTGGATGAGCTGCAGAGGTCGGATGGCACATGCAGGTAGACCAGCCAGGAGGGAGTTGCAGTAGTCTAGGCGTGAGATGACGAGAGCCTGGACCAGAACCTGAGTCGCTTTCTGAGTCAGCTGGGGACGTATCTTCCTGATGTTGTAAAGCGTGTATCTGCAGCAAAGGGTTGTAGCAGCGATGTTTGCAGTGAAGGACAGGTTGTTATCTAGGGTCACACCCAGATTCCTTGCAGTCTGAGTCGGGGAAACAACTGAGGTGCCGATGTTGATTGTTAGGTCAAGAGTGGGACAATCTTTTCCCGGGAGGAAGAGCAGCTCAGTCTTGTCAAGGTTGAGCTTGAGGTGATGAGCAGACATCCACTGAGAGATGTCAGCTAGACAAGCAGAGATGCGTGCGACGACCTGGGTCTCTGGGGAAAGGACAGAATTAATTGGGGTGTCGTCAGCGTAGCAGTGGTAAGAAAAACCATGCGGGCTAATGACTGATCCGAGCGAGTTTGTGTACAGGGAGAAGAGGAGGGGACCAAGAACAGAGCCCTGAGGGACCCCCGTAGTTAATTGACAAGGGTCGGACTCAGACCCTCTCCAAGTCACCCTGTAGGTACGGTCTTTCAGGTATGAGGTGAGGAGGGAAGTGCAGCAGAGCCTGAAACTCCAAGTTTTTGGAGAGTGCGAAGGAGGATCTGATGATTCACCGTGTCGAATGCAGCAGACAGGTCCAATAGGATGATGACAGAGGAGAGGGATGCAGTTTTGGCAGTGTGCAGTTCCTCCGTGACAGCAATGAGAGCAGTTTCTGTGGAGTGACCTGCCTTGAAACCAGACTGGTGCGGATCCAGAAGGTTGTTCTGATTGAGATAACAGGAGAGTTGTTTAAAGACAGCGCGTTCAAGTGATTTAGACAGGAACGGGAGGAGAGAGACAGGCCTGTAGTTTATAACATCAGACGGGTTGAGAGTGGGTTTCTTTAGGAGAGGGTTACTCTTGCCTCCTTGAGACTGTTTGGAAAGTGACCAGAAGTTTAGAGAAGTGTTGATTGAAATGGGTGAGAAACGGTAGAATATCAGGAGCGATAGTCTGAAGGAGGTTTGAAGGGATATGGTCCAGAGGACAGGTGGTAGGGCGGGCAGAGGTAATGAGGGTAAGAACCTCACTTGGAGAGAGAGGGGAAAAGGAGGTCAGTGTGTGGGTGAAAGGAGGGTCTGGTGACCCAGCGGTGAGTAAAGGTGAGTCAGAAAAAGAAGAGCGAATATCATCAACCTTTTTTTTTTTTCAAAGTGGGTAACAAAGTCGCTTGACAGAAGTGAGGAGGGGGGAGGAGCTTTTGGAGGGTCCAAGAGGGAGGAGAAGATGGAAAATAGTTTTTTAGGATTGGAAGAGGAAGATTGGATCTTATCTTGAAAGAAAGTGCTTTTTGCCTGAGAGATGGAAGCAGAGAAAGAGGAGAGGAGAGCCTGATAGGTTAGGAGGTCGTGATGGTGTTTGGATTTCCACCGTTTCCGCTCTGCTGCCCGAAGGACGGTTCTATTAGCACGCAGTGCATCATTTAGCCAGGGAGCAGGAGGGGACTGACGAGCCTGCCGAGATGTGAGAGGACAGAGAGAGTCCAGAGAGGATGAGAGAGTAGAGAGGAGAGTTTCTGCAGCAGAGTTTGGAGGCAGGAGATGGAACGAATCAGAGGAAGGGAGGGCTGAGAGCACCGACGAGGCAAAGCTAGAGGGGGAGAGGGAGCGAAGGTTACGGCGGACAAGTGCAGGATGAGAAGAGATACTCACTAATTGAGTTAATGAACTAGTTACATCTCTGTGTTTATGGTGTACCAACAAACCTGTCGTGCTCATAGAGCAAAGTCTTTTTTTGTCAAGTGAATGCAGGATTCCTTTTCTACTTACCTTACAGCTTCAGCTACCACTTAAAATACATGCTTTCATGATAGGGACTATCCCCATTTCGCATCCTCTTCTCCATATTTCATTAAATTACATTGCATTTAGCTGACGCTTTTATCCAAAGCGACTCACAATAAGTGCGTTCGACCAACAAGATACAAACTTGAAGAAAACAGAATCATATAAGTACATCAGGTTTCATAGAGCCAAACATTTCAAGTGCTACTCAACTGGCTTTAGATAAGCCAGTCCTTTATTAGTATAAAAGTGCTTTGTTAATAGTTCTATTGCTCGAAGTGGAGTCGAAAGAGATGAGTTTTCAGTCTGCGCCGGAAGGTGTGCAAGCTTTCTGCTGTCCTGATGTCAATGGGGAGCTCATTCCACCATCTTGGAGCCAGGATAGCAAACCCACGTGTTTTTGCTGATGGGAACTTGGGTCCCCCTCGCAGTGCGAGTGCAGCGAGCTGTTTGGCTGATGCAGAGCGGAGTGCACGTACATTGGAATTTCAGCTTGCAGAACATGTCTGATGGGAGTGTTGAAAGTTTATAAAAATGCAATATTGAGTTATTCTGCAGAGGTAGCAGTGAGATGGCTGCAATGGCAGTAATGAAGCCCCCTCCCTAACGCAATACCCAACTAAATATCCAAACAAGCTGTGCAAGCCAAGGCTTCCAGGCAGAGTAACATCCACATCTGATGCCACTGTGACCACCACACATAATCACAGGTTACCTTCAGAGAAAACCTGCCCTCTGGGAGGCTTGGAAATGTAAATGGGATGATGAAATCAGTGCGCAGGGCCTGTGGTGTGTTGGTGACAACAACACGTGTCTCCACCAGCCGGCCATATGCCACCGGGCCAACAACCGTGTCACTGAGGATGCCCGCAATCCCTCCTGTTTTGAATGGATGTTTTTCATGTTGCAAACCCCAGTGGCACTCGCCGTCTGAAGTGTGTTTCTGCCAGACTCCCTGCACACTCACTTCTGCAGGCCCGTCTGGTCAGTGACAGCGTGCTGCCCTTTGAAAATACATATTATGCTAATGTTCAGGTTCCAAAAGGTTCCTGGGACATATGTTCTTGCTGCAGCTCCTCTTTTCACCCTCTGTCTGAAACCAGAGCCCAGTCTGCTCTGATTGGTTAGCTGGCCGGCTCTGTTGTGATTGGTCAACAGCTTATTGACCAATCACTGCTTAAGAGATATCCCACAACTTGGCCTATCATGTACAATGTGTTGGAGCGCTAGCCAATAAGAGTGCAAGTGTCACATAGTGACAGGAGTAAACACAGGAGTCGAATGGAGGAACACACTACAGGGAAGGGAAACCCCAAAAGCTAAATAAGGCCTCTTTAAATACACTGCTGGTCACCAAGAGAAGGGAGACAATCAGTTTTAGGGTTAGGGTATTGTCAGAATAATCAGTATTCTTCCTCCAGTACTCAAATGTGAGAGTATTGCTGTGAGAAAACGAGAAATACTTCTGAATGCTCGTGTTTCCAACAGCAGCTTGACTGTTTGTGATCTGTCTATAATGTAAAGTATATGTGTAAGGGTGGAGAACACCTCCTTTTCTCGTAGACAGTGGGTGCGTGCGTTGTAAACGTGTGTTTGCTTCACTTCAACTCTCCTAGCCTGCATCAGATGACATAAGTAAATGCTTCTTGTAAAGAGAGATCTCAGCCATTTCCCTAACAGCTCACAGCATGCTTGACATTTAGTCCTTGTTCACAGTTGTTGTGACTGCAGGCTGATATGATTCCTCTACAGTTCAGATGTTTTGCTCTGTTTATATCTTCCTGCCCCGTCCACCTCCTCAGGACAGGTGGACGTAGCATTAGTGAACGACAGTGCAGAAAGTCTCTCAATAATGTGGTTGAAAGTATTTGACTTTGACACCTGAGTTAGTGATTTGCATTTAGGACAAAAGTAGCAACAGACAGTTTCTACTTTTACCCCCTGGGGTTTCCACGCGGTGTAATTGTGGAGCCACTGTCGCAAAGACAACAGGATCCTTTCTGTTCTGCTCAGAGCTACCAACAGCAATACAAGACAAACTGAATGTAAGTGCTCTCATAAAGTGTGAAACACCCTGTAGTATTGATAACAGCCAGGCTTTGTTATTTACTGCTCTGGCTTTGTCGAAATAGAATCCCAGTTTCTCCGGTAACATTGCGCCGGTTGTTTCACCTCCGCCATTTCTGCCATCAGGGGAAACTACTGGAGACTATTTGCTGAGCGTTGAGCTGTTTTGTTGAGTTGCCTTTTAGCCAAATGCTCTCTGGTTAGCTGTGATGCAGTATGATCAGGGCTATTAGTTTGAAAGGCAAGGAGAGAAGGAGTGTATCTGACAATTTAGAAGAGAGAGGGGGTTATTATTTATCACCTTCATAAATATAGTCTATCTGTTGAAAGAAAGACTGCACAAACTGTGTTTAAAGCAAGACATCATGTCATGTGTTGTAATCATTTGAAATGAAGTATCACCTGGTGAAACTCAAGCAGTATCCACTTCTTCTGTTGGAGCTTTTATTTATCAGGGACATCGGACTGGCAGACAGTTATATAGGCAAGGCAAGTTGATTTATATAGCACCTTTCAATCCTTGAGCAAGGCACCACACCCCCAACTGCTCCTGGCAGCCTCTTGGCTCTGACACCTATATGTGTGTATACAATAACAGAGTGGGGATTCATTAAAGGTCACCTTATCTTAAACATGAACTCCATATGTGTAAATGAAAGCAAACAAGTTGTCTAGTTTTATTGAAATGTTCAGGATTCAAGATTCCTCACATATATAATATACTGTATAGTGTCAGGCTTTCATGCCGCACTCCTATCGTGTGTGTGTGTGTGTGTTTGGGTGTGTGTGTGTGTGTGTGTGTATCAGTGACCACCTTGCCTGTCCCTCAGCAGCCTGAGCTCATCACATCTGCTGCTCAGGAATCTGAAGTCTATCAGCCAGCTGGAGTGAGACGACCTCCACGCCAGCTGTAATTTACCACTGGGAGATGGGACATTGTGTGTGTGTGTGTGTGTGTGTGTGTGTGTGTGTGTGTGTGTGTGTGTGTGAGAGTGAGAGTGAGTACTTGTAAAGGATTGACGCAGCCAGAATGAGCAAAATGAGTAAGTCGGTGAGAAGAACGTGAGAGGGCAGGGAGACAGCGGCAGTGGAGTGGGGGGGTTGATGGAAGTGTCCAGAGGTGGGAGAAGTACTCAGATCTTGTACTTGAGTAAAAGTAGAAGTACCAGAGTGTAGGAATACTAGTACTGTAAACAAGTAAAAGTCCTGCATTCAAAATGTTCCTCAAGTCAAAGTAGAAAAGTATTCTCATCAAAATATAGTGAAAGTAGCGACAGTAAAAGTAGTCGTTGTGCAGATTGGTCCATTTCAGAATAATATATATGATATGTTTTATAATGATTGATCATGAAAGTGTTCTCAAAGCTGGTAAAGGTGCAGCTAGTTTGAATGACTTTGTATACTGCAGGGTAGCTGGTGGATTTACTCCAGGTGGAACTAAAGTCTGATTCAACACTTGATTAGATTTCACATCATTCATCCACATCTGTAAAGTAACTGAAGGTATTAAATACATGTAGTGGAGGAAAAGTACACCATTTACCTCTGAACTGAAGCGGAGTAGAAGTACAAAGTAGCATAAATTGTAAATACTCAAGTTAAGTACAATTCCCTACAAATTGAACAGTACTTGAGTAAATGTACTTAATTACTTCCCACCACTGTCACACTCCAGGTGGACAGTGTGTGTTCAGCAGCATGCTGCTGAACACACACACCGCCCAAATGCCCCAATTCACTGCACCACACACAGGGAGAATCTGCCGCTGTTAATCTGATAATCCTGCACAGATGTGTGCCCTGCAACAGGAACAGGAATAGTGTGTGTGTGTGTGTGTGTGTGTGTGTGTGTGTGTGTGTGTGTGTGTGTGTGTGTGTGTGTGTGTGTGTGTGTGTGTGGTGTGTGTGTGTGTGTGTGTGTGTGTGTGTGTGTGTGTGTGTGTGTGTGTGTGTGTGTGTGTGTGTGACAGAGAGGACGAGTGTGTGGGTGACACGGCGCTGTTGTTCATCTTCTCCCTTTTCTCTCTGTGACAGGATCTGTTAGTTTTGCCATGTCACCAATTATTCTGGGATAATCCACACCAGTTTAATCTGCAACACAAGGCAGAGATGGCATGTTCAATCTGTAACAATAAGATACTGTGACATGGGGGGTGCAGCACAGGGCCGCAGTATGGATTCCATTGTGACAAGTCTTCTATGGTGAATGCATCATAAAGAAGCAGAATCCTGCTCTGAATATCTTCATCCGGGAAAACCACCGACCCATCCTTATGGAGATAATGTAAAACATTTATATTTATGATATTTTAGGGAAAAAATGATTTATTACATTTTTTTTCCAAGCATCCATGATAAAAAAAAGCTACTCTAGTTGTATTTGCATTTCTTTGGAAAGCTTTAGGATGCCCCCTGTCAGCTGTTCAGTTGGCTGTCAGTGGTTCCTTGAGGGGACAGTCAGTGCAGGGTTAGGATACTCAGTCAGACAAATAGTCAAGCTGGTACCATTTGAGTCCAGTTTAAAAAAGAAATACACTTTCTGTTTGTTTGGGTGGCTATTCCTCTACCCATGTGTCAACCCTTTTGTAGTCCTTTTTGCCAAGTGTTACTGATATCTCGGACTCTACAATCAAGTAAGATTCTTTTTTTTAAATAATAGGATATATATTCTTCAAATACCACAGCAGCTTAAAAACAACCGTGTGACGTGAACCAACTTGTTTCATCTGAGATCCAACTGCAAATAAGATGTTTTCAAGAGTCTGACTTAACTATAACCTTAAGATGCATTGTCTAAAAACAAGAACTATATCTCACTGCGTTGTTAGTGCTTATATCAAATGTGACAAATATACTTTTTAGAGTGTGTTATGTAAAAAACACAAGTCAAGGTGTGGTTAAGTGGTTCCTGTTCTGTTTTGGATGGTGCTTGAATGACTGAGTCCTCAGTGAGTCTCTGATCAGTGAGACACAGACTCAGTAGCTCTACTGTCTGCTCCCCACACAGCTTCAGTGTGAGGGCTGCAGCTGAACAGACCAGAGGTCAGAGAGGACTCTGCTTTACCCACCTCCATTATTGATGAGTGCTCCCCTTTCTCCAGCTCAACAACTAACACCCTGATGTAGTTCTGTGTTCAGCACTCACTGGATGGAGCAGCGACGTTAAAGATGAGCGGTGCAACAGAGTGGGGGGGTGTGGTCAGGGATCCTGAAACTCTCTCTGGCTCCACTGAACACTCTCTCATCCACAGAACACACTCTGTTAAAGCCACTCTGAATAGTGGTGAGTGTTTCCCTCACCTGATCATTGACTCTGTGTGTTCAGCACATTTTGGGATGGGAAGCCCAACGGAAAACAGTTATTCTCATATTAAGACAGAAAGTTGCAATTGTAAAAAAGATTTTCGACCTCTTTCAAAATACCCAGAAAATTAGTTTATTAGAAGTTGATATTGCAAAACTGGAAAAGGCGGGGTATGTTTAAGCTTGTCGGTATCGAAGCAACGATCCTGCAGTATGGATCTGCCCAGCTTGTGGAGTTAGGAGTGTGTGTGTGTGTGTGTGTGTGTGTGTGTGTGTGTGTGTGTGTGTGTGTGTGTGTGTGTGTGTGTGTGTGTGTGTGTGTGTGTGTGTGATTGAACTGGGGCCTCACATCTGAATTTCCCAACACAGGATCCGTTGTTTTTCTACTGCCAATAAAATAGAAGAACAATAGCTGACTCTATAATGTTTAGGCCAGAAACACCCATAGGAGATGTGGCTGTGAGGAGTGTGTTCGTCTTTAACTGGCGGGTTGTGGGTTCGATCCCAGTCCTGTACAGTCAACATGTCCGTGTATCCTCGGCAAGATGCTTAATCCAGAGTTGCTCCTGAGTTGGCGACGTCACAGTGTGTGGATGTGTGATGATTGTTAGCTTACTTGAGCAAAATGGCACATGGCTCTGTGATGGGTGAGTGATGTATGTAAACACTTTGAGGGGTCGTAAATAAAGCACTATATCATGTGCTTAAAGTACCACAAACCTCTCAGGTACCCTCGTGTCACCTGAGCAGGACACAGCAACAACAGCATTGAGTTAAAACCTGTATCTAATTTGTTTCATCAGATATAAATAAGTCGGTAAGTTACTGCACAACAGAGCCAAAAGCTGAACCAAATGATCTCCAATGCAGTCTGTTGAGGAACCAGACTGCTAAAACAGAATAGTTCCATCAAGTAAAAGCTCAGGGAGGTAACCACGGCTAGCCTCAACTCAAGCTACAATTCAATTTACTCATTGATTTCCCCACAGTAGCTGTTAGCAGAGGAGCATTCACTGTCCTCTCAGCTCGGAGCTCATTATTTCAGTATGGAAATGATTTCTTGAGGTGAGAGTGGGGGTCTGACTGAGAGGCTGGTTCCAGTCTGCAGGGCCTAGATCGTTCACTTTGTGACACAGAGGCAAATGTGCCTGACACACACACACACACACACACACACACACACACACACACACACACACACACACACACACACACACACACACACACACACACACACACACACACACAGGAGCTTGACGAGGGATAATTGTGTCATAAGTCAGTAAGCACAGCTGTTGGCAAGGTCAAGTTTCATTTATGAACGCACGTCACCAAGTTTTGTCTGTTTTTTCTAATCTGTTATTCCTGCTGCTCTTCCCTCCCTCTCTCTATCTGAGCCTGTCCTGTACCTGTCACCCCCCCCCCCCCCCCCCTCTCCTGTTCTGCATGGTTGGGCTTCAGGATTGTTTGTGCCCTTCAATGAATATTAATGAAAGCGTTGTATATTATATGAAAATGAAGTGTTTATTTACAGGCTCTCTGGTGGCAGTAGGTAGTGTGAGGAGGGAACACGTTGCTCTGTGCTCAATAGGATTCAGGTCAGTGAGAGGCTGTGGCCAAACACATCCGTCACACAGCTGCAGAGAACCTTCTGGAGTCTGGAGCGACTCAGATTCTTTACACTGGGTTTTGCTGGTTCTATTCAATCATATGTTTTTGTGCTGTGTTTTTTGGTCTCGTTTGAGAAGGAAAGGACAAAAAAACGAAATGCAGAAACGAATGAAAGGCAGGAGGAAGGAAGAGAGGAAGGTAAAGGATGAAGGAAATAGTAAGGAAAGATGTGAGGAAGGAACGGAATCAAAAAAGACGCCTAGAAGAGCACAGAGAACGGAAGATAATGAACGGAATAAGAAAGTATTTACAGCTACTTACTGTAGATGTCAGTGATTGAATATAGAAGACAGGGAAAGGAAGCACACATAGGAAACAAAGGAGGGAAGACTGATGAAAGGAAAGAAGAGAATACATCACATGGAGAAAAGGTAGTACAAGGTAAAGATGAAAATGATGCAGCCAAAGGAGATTTTGTTTACGACCGGCAACTCAGACGGATATAAGACCTAAGAAAAATGAGTACGGTCAAATAAGGAAGGTGGAAATGGAAGCATCGGCTCAGGAGCCAAAATGCTTATTTTGTCATTGCTTATTTGTTCTATTATTATCATTATTTGTTTACACCGCATAATCGTAATAGGTAACATCCGGCAAGTATCACATGGGTGAGGTGAAAGGTGATTTAGTTACCTGGTGTGGGATGGGCTTGTGTGGAAAGACACTGAGAGTGAGTGGACCGTGTGTGTGTGTGTGTGTGTGTGTGTGTGTGTGTGTGTGTGTGTGTGTGTGTGTGTGTGTGTGTGTGTGTGTGTGTGTGTGTGTGTGTGTGTGTGTGTGTGTGTGTGTGTGTGTGTGTGTGTGTGTGTGTGTGTGTGTGTGTGTGTGTGTGCAGGCACAGTGCTGAAATGTCACTGCAGTTTGGAAAGAATTGACAGCAGCAGATGGTCCAGGCTGAGCCAAACTGTCTGAGAGTGTCCAGATATTAGACACTACCAAACTACTCACACACAGCCAGCTGTAACATGGCTGTGTGCATTTAGGAGGGAGATCATTGGTGTTTCTCTTTGACTCTCTTCAATACCATTGTCAGTGGTGGAAAGTAACTACAGTAAGTAAATGTACTCAAGTAGTGTACTGTTACGGTACATGTACTTCATTTTATGATACTACTCTACTCCACTACATGTTGGCAGCATATATTGTACTTTTTACTCACTACAATTATTTGACAACATTAGTTACCTTTGCAGGTTTCAATTATTAATACAAACATTTGATTACCTTATACAACATTATTCATTCTAATTTGTGCATAGATTATGTAACATTTATACTCGTTTTGCATCACTCATTTTAAACCAGTGATATCATAATCTAAAATGAATATAATGAGAACTTGATTTGGTACTTCAATATATATTGCTGCACATATTTTTATACTTTTACTGAGTAACATTTTGAATGTGAGTATCTCTATACTGCAGTAATCTAAGTATGTCTTCCACCTCTGACCATTGTTCAGAGGGTGATTCAACAGCCTCACAGTTTAGCATTGGATCAGATCACTTTAGATGACCTGCAGGGACGAGCTGAAATGTCTCGTGTCATTAAATGAACATTCCCCCGTGCGAGCACAGGGCTGATGACCCGCTGGTATCACTGCTGTCATCAGACAGCGTTCACATTTAGATTTCTGCGGGAGAAGCTGGATTTTTGGCCATGCATATGCCTTACTAGGTTAATAAAAAAGCATTTAAGAGCACATGTGCAGGAGAAATACCTCAGGGGAGTTCACAGTGTGACCTCCAAACCTGCTCCTCATGTGGTGTTTCAGTGCTGTGGGAACTTGGACGTCCAACCGTCTAGCACAGGATATGTTTCATAATAACTGGACATTTCCAGTTAATAAATCTTGTTTGATATTTTGAACACAAAACACGTGTATCCTGTATTAAGTCTCTTCTCTCTCTGTACGCTGCCGTCCCTTTATGGACCAACCAGTCACAAGAGACTGAAAGTTCTCTAAGTTCGTTAATTAAATTACATACATTTTTCGGAATGTGTCCCCTCTTTATGAAAAACCCCTCCACTATTGTCTAAAATAGTGGAGGCTTAAACATTCTAGATTAATTAAGTGTTTTATGGCTTTCCAACAGTATGAAGTCACATCTAGCATATTTTGATCTTAACCTGTTAACCCTTAGATGTTACACTCCATAAGTGGGTCAAAAATGACCCGTATTAGAATAATATGTGTTTTTATGCCATTTTTGTCATTTCGGTTAAGAAAAATCACTTGTATAATATTTAGTATTATATTTTGTACACACACACACACACACACACACACACACACACACACACACACACACACACACACATCAATTTGACGACATCAAATATTTTCTGAGGTAAGAAATGAAGGTAACCAGACCGATAAGACCGATCTCACTTCATCTCCCTCAACAAACACTCCTCTGCCACAGCCTCAGTCACCCAAGGCGTTCCCCAGGGATCAGTACTCGGCCCCCTCCTGTCACCTACATCCTCCCCCTCGGTCAAATCCTAATTTTACCACCTCCACAAAATCGCAAAGATCCAACCCTCTCTTACCTTAATTTCCTCCCGCCTTGACTACTGTAACTCACTTCTCTACGGCATCTGCTCCCCCTCCCTCGATAGACTCCAAATTGTCACACATTCCAGATCATGGCACCACATCACCCCAGTCCTCAAAGACCTTCACTGGCTTCCCATCTCCCAACACATCGACTACAAAATACTGGCCCTCACCTACAAAGCCCTCCACCATTTGACCCCACCCCCCTATCTCAATGATCTTCTCACCCATTACCAACCCCCACGGTCCCTCAGATCCACCTCAGCCGGACTCCTGTCCCCCCCAAGTCCAAACTAGGCAGCATTGGGGACAGAGCCTTTTCTGTGGCAGCTCCCAGGCTCTGGAATTCCCTCCCCCAGGATCTCCGCTATTCCAGTCCCTTTTCAAAACTCATCTTTTCTCCTCTGTCTACTCATACCCCCCCCCCCCCCCCATCAATCCATGACGGTTGATCAAGTTTGATAGTCCTATACCCCCCACCCTAACCTTCCCTTATATTGTAAAGTGATTTTGAGTCCTTGAAAAGCCCTATACAAATATAATGTATTATTATTATTATTATTATTATTATTATTATACTGACAGGTATCAGATCTTGCTGTGTAAAATAATCTTCCTGAGAGGTGTCACTTCTGATGTAGTCTGTGTGGTCCACAGTGAATTTATTCCTGACAGCAACAGGTGATAAGAATCAAAGGTTCCCATAGGATTCCATGCGGGTCATATTTGACCCCCTTATGGAAGCTTGGGGGTAGTAATACAAAAACTACAATTTAAAATGTAAAAAATGTAAATTACAATTTTGAATGGCATGATATCCAAAACATGTTTTTGAGGAATAGCTGGAATATGAAATGATAACATTTTTTAATTACAAAGATATTCAAGAAAACTACCTCACCGGGTCAAAAAAGACCCACTTATGTATCTAAGGCTTTTTTACAGTCTTTGTTCCTCAACAGGTAATTGTCTCTGCAATATCCTCCTTCCTCATGACATCCAAGACACTTTCTGCATGCTCCTAGCTTTTTTAACCTGTTAAACCCGGGGGTTTTCTTCACGAAACTGTGTCTCAGGGCTTCTTAACATTTAAGAACCTATTAATGTGTCATACCCACTCAGGGCCGCTCCTGGCCAACTTGGGGCCCCAAGCGACATTGTGAGATGAGGCCCCCCCCCCCCCCAACCGACAGGAGTGAACACATTTTTTTTTGGAAACAAAGTAGGCTACTTTGCAAATATAATTCCTGTTTATTATTATTATCAACACAGTTACTTTTTTATACAGTGAGGTAAATGGTAAATGTGCATGTATGTCGTTCAGTATGCGTTTACAGGTGAATACGTCTGCATTTCCTGCCAAATACTAGCCTCAAAAAGATTAAAATATAATTAATGCAAATAAACTACTTCTACTAATAATAATAATCATAATCAATTCAATAATGTAAATACTATATTATTTTATTATAATATAGTTGTATAGTCAAGACAAAACATGCTTATGACATGCTCAAAAACTGATATTTCTTAAATCTGTATTCTAGTTCCCTCTGTCAGCAATGTATCAACAACTACACACACATTTCTATCAGTATTTCTCTGTGTTGTGGTTGACATGATGATGACTGTTAGGAGTTAAGGGGAGAGGCTGAGCATCACCATGAAATGTGCAAATTGACATAAAAATGAATAAAAGGGGAAAAAATGCTCCATGTTTTTTAGGCTGTAAACTTGAACTGTTATGTAAGCCAACTAGACAGACAGTGTATCACTCTTCCTCCTGTACATCAGCAGATAAAAGGCATAACATACTTGAATGAATGTTAAATAAAGAATGCTGGAAATAACTGCATCTCCATTAGCCTATATGCTATGCAGAGACTGCCTTCTTCATGTCGTGAATTGCAGCTGATGTTTTAATATGGCAATTGGCAATTTGACTTATACAACATTCACAAGTTGTACATTTGACTCATACAATAACTCTAATAACTAGTTTCTTCATGTTTTGTTTTTTTCCCCTCTTGCTTGCACCGGACTGAAACTGTCTTTTCACCGACATCTCTTCACCTGCACTAGTGGCCGTATCAAAGCCGTGATTGGTCAGATGTCGATTCATTGCAACAGTGTCGGGTTACAGACGTGCTCCCCTTGTCACCTCTCACTCTCGCGTGTCAGCCGGGGGTGCGCGGAGAACTGAGTGGAGAATTGCGCACAGCAGCTGAGGCCCTCTGGGCGGGGCCCCCTGTGCAAGGCGGGGCCCCATGCAGCCTGCGTGATTGGCCTGTAGGGAGGGGCGGCCCTGTACCCACTTAACGGGAAGAAACTCAGCTAACTGACGATATGAACCATTTTTACAGAGAAAAAAAGTCTCACAAGAAGCGTCTAAATGAGCCCTGAGTGAAAAAAATGCTAACGCACAAAAGTGCACAGAACTCACGGTAGAAATACTTTATTACTTCTGCACAAACAAGATATCAGCTAGAAAGATGAGATTCTAGAAATATAAGTATCATCACTGTGCAATCAGAACTCGCGGCAGGGGAAGCAAACCCAGACATCACACGACGTAGCTTTACGGAGCAAAACGGAAAATAGTCTTACCTTTGCTGTTATTCTGATCAAAAGTTGTGTTCAATAGCATTAAAACGACAAAAACGCTGCTGAAGGTTAATCCATAGGTTAATCCAATGTGTCTGTGTCACTTTGAAATGATTACTGATAATCCATCATTCCATTTTTGTCAAAAACTAAGATTTCATATGAGCTGTTATTAGCACTATTAGAGCTACAACCCAGCTTCCGGTTTTGGGCACTCACCAATGGGTAATGTTTAGATGGATTTTCGGAACTTCCCTCTCGATTATATTGGCTCTAACGCAGTGGCGAGCCGTCAGGGCCCTCTACGCCGTAAGATATTCTACAAAAAAAATATTTTAAAACATTTATTTTTAATATGTATTTTTTAAATAATTTTATTTTAAAATATCTTTGTAGTCATATTTTTCATTAGTTTTACCAAAATAACTTTAATTATATTTAAAATAACATTTACAAAGAAATAAATCCTTCGAATCTGCCTATTCAGTTTCTGTTGGGATGTGAAGGGTTAAATGAAAGAAGCTCGTCTCTGTGAGTTACTGTGAAGACAGGAGCTGATTGGTGGTCCAGCTATAAATTCACAAAGGGCCAGCTATAGTAACTCAACGAGAGAGTAATGTCAAATGACAGTACAATTGACCAATCATATCTTCCCTCTAAATGGGTGGGCTTTATTTTCGCGGACTTTATGACAAGTTCCGCCCGGGGGGAAGTTTATGCATTTGTTATATCAACGGGTCAAGCTTTCCATAGCAACAACAACTTTCTGTCAATAGCGTAAACTCTCCTTCAAAATAAAAGCATTTACATTCAAAATAGGAAGCCAGTCAGAGGGCATAAAAGTCACGGCTCGCCATTGCTCTAACGGTTCAAAATCGACCGAGGGGGGCCAGAGATATGGAAAATCCACCCAAATGACCCCAGAAGTGTTTTTTTCTCTCTGACAAAGGTCAAATGCCACTTGTTTTGCATCAATCTTGATACAGAGTACTTATTATATGTTGTACTTTGGATTCCTAAAGCTTTTAGTCTACTATCCCATCATTCAAGGTTGGTTTTCACTATAAGTCATGTTGTTTTTTTTGGACGGACACTAAATGACATTTTTTTTACTATGGTCAATCTGAATTTACTTTAAAATAAAAACATCTATATTGATTCTGACTTTTCTACATCCAACTCACAGGTTTATCATTACTTTGAGAAAAAAGATTATTAATGTAACCCTTTTAGAAGAGAAGATATGGTCATTTGTTCTGGGAATGTCATTTTCGATCCTGAGACCTGAAAAACAGGCTATGGGGTTAACGGGTTGAATAAATGAAAATGTGCCGGAATATTTCTCAGAAGAATGCATCACGACCAGGTGAAGACTCTATCTGATGCAATTTAAAACTGACGTGATTCTGATACTGCGTGGCATATTGAATGGCAGAGCTCATTACCTGCTCTGAGAACACGTAACTGGGACAGCATGTCGGAGCAAATGAGGACACTCCATTCAAACAACTGGATAAAGATATGTCCTACCTTGTGGATATATCGAGTCGTTTCATTACAAAGAAGGTCATCCATGGCATTGATTCATTTATTTTGACTGAAAAGGCCCCATCAAAAACCCTTTTCTGAGAGACTAGAAGAAGACAGCAACATGCATACATTTCAAAACCCCATCTACTTAATAAAACAGTGTGAAATGAATCGTCGACAAAAGCCTCGTGTTTAAACCGGAATGGAACAATCTACCAGCTCATTTTCAATTCGGGTAATCTTTAAAAAATCCCCATGACCTCTTACTTTGTATTATGTGATCAGTCATAATACCTTCCCATTATGTTTAATAACTTAATGATGTAATGACATTCAATTGATAATTCAAATGAATGATCAATTGTTATGCTTTGCTTGTAGTATAATCTCCTGATTATGTATGTCTTTTAATTGTTTTTGTCAAACATATTATTATTTTAGAGATTTTTTTTTAGTGTTTTATGGAAAAGTGTTGGTAAGGACCCCTTTGAAAGCAACCAATAATTACCTTGTTTATTGCAAAGAAAAATCCATATATTCTATTCTTAAGAATGGCCCATTACACCGACCTGGCCTTCTGGTTGTCGCTGTCAGCTGAAGACTCTTTGATGCTCTCCAGCATTGACCCGCCCACCTCTTGCCCTCTGTACTGCCCCCCCCCCATGTGACCCTCTGTGACATTAAACCTTCCAGTCAGTTTTTAATTAGCTTCCTTTTTTCCAAGGGGAAACGTAAAAAGAACAAGTTCTTCAGTGTCCTCACATTATGCAGCCTCCTCTCATTATCTAGCGCGCACACTCTTTCCAGTTTAGTAAGTAGATAGTTTATATGTTATACTTTATTGTACTGTCATATACCGTCTATCTTAACTGCTCTGGGAACCAATAAAATGGAAAATGGCGATCCATCAACCTCCTCTCCCACCTCCTGTAGCGTCTCGTCTGCATTACCCTTTATAGATCGGAGGCACTTCCTTTCTGCTGATGTCAGGAAGTGTGTTTTGGGGCGCAGCCAGGCGATGTGACTGTTTTAACTCCCGCTCTCTTTTGATGAGCCACAGGAAGTGATTATGTCTCATCTATCAGCAGCCACTCATCTGGAGTGTGACGGCAAAATGATATTATTTTATAAAAGCATTTTTGATGTTTGATTCAATTAGTTTTTAATTAATTTAATTAAAAAACATACATTTGGATTGAATAATTATATTTGCATTCAAGTGATAGATTTATAAACTCCTCTCTTGAGCTCAGATCTCCCTCAGGTCTTATAACATGTTCAGGATCTGCACACATCCTAATTTGTCTCGCGCGTGTACCTTAGCGTGTAAGCTAGCTACGTGGTCCTTGCAGACTCGCTCAGCACAGTCACTGTCAAGTTCTTCTGGGTGTTGGCCTATATTCAGTGTTTTGCTTGGACAACTCAGATTCTTTCTTTTGTCTTTATTTTCTGCTCAGCAGTTTTTAAATCAGACTTTGCGTCAGATTCTCATCAGGTTGAAAACCTTCAAAACACAGAGGACAAACAAATGTTAGTTCACATGCAAATAAAATCATAAACATTTTCTATGCCTCATTGCATTATTTCTAATAATGATTCAGTCACATTCCTGCCTTTTCAGGGTATTATAATTCAAATGATAAACAAACCACGCTGCGTAAAAAGAAGAACAAGTAGTGGGAATGCTGATACAGCACGAAATTCTTTATTATTCTGCCGGGTTATTTTGCGCCTCTTCTGCTCCCACATTCCACATCGCAGAAACTCCGTTCAAACATCAAAACGTTCAGCTCGGTCGGGAATCGATGGCTGTTACTTTTCTCATTCATAACTTTCAGAATTCCAGAGATACATCCCATAATACATCACATTTTTAACCATTGAAGTCAATGGAGGAAATCTTCAGACTTCAACAAATCTTCATGCGACTTCAACTGCTAACTGTTCATTCATACTTTCACTCAGAAACCTCATTCCAACTTTAAAATGTTACACATCTTTCTGACATTATTCGTGTGAAACAACTTTTAAATCTGATTCTTACTTTTAGAGATATTAAACATTGTTCAGACCTTGTTTTAGAGGTTTTCTTCAGATTTTACAGTGCGTGATGTCACAGCTAGAGTGGAGGACAGATTTAATTTTGCCTTTACATTTCTTTTAAACCTGCCATAGTTCCCAAACCTCTGCACACGTCCTCGTTAGCTCAACTATAAACACCTGTGTCATGGAACACGATGATGTCATAGCTCCTACTGACATGCTCAGAGCAGCAGACTTCAGATAATGGTTAATGGTCCTGCCCTCAACAGCTCTACGTCAATGATGGGGTGTCTTCATATGCCGTTTCCATGGAAACGCATCCCTCGCCATGAAACACGACGTCGCTGTAACTCCAATGGACACGGTCCGATCGTCCCCCAAACTTCGCTTGAATATCACCGGTCCATGCCTCAACAGCTCTACGCCAAATCTGAGATCTCACCATAGGCTGTTTCCATAGAAACCCTCCATCCCTCGCCAAAAAACACAATGTTGTCGTAACTGATATGAAAATGGTCAAAACACCACCAGACTTCAGATGACAGTTAATGGTCCAGCCCTCAACATGTCTATGTGCCATTAGTGAGTTTTCCTCAAAAGCTGCAACACATCCCTAGCAATAAAAGACGATGTCGCTATAACTCCTATGAAAATTGTCAAAAAGTGCTCAAACTTCACATGTGTGCTAACAGTCCAGCCGTGAAGACATCTACGGGACAGTAGATTTCTTCAAATGTCGTTGCCAAGGCAACACAATGCTCGCCATGAAACACGGTTTTCTCATAACTTCAGTGAAAATGCTCCAAACAGTCCAATACTTCACAGGTTTGGTAACGATGCAGCCATCAACGCATCTAAGCTTATTATGGGGTGTCATCAAATACCGTTGCCATGGCGACAGATCATTCGCAATCAAGTTAGTTCAATAGTTTGCAGTTCAAATATTCTGCTGCTTTTCCAAGCCTTTTTACTTTCTTTTCTTCTCTCATCACACATTCAAGCCCCCAGTGTTCATGTATCATTTCAATCTCAAGTCTTCACTTTCTTCTTACACATTACATTTCAGCATAGCAGTTCAGCGTCAGCTTTTCAGCATAAAGCATTCCCACTAGCAATTTCTTCAGGAATTGCATTCTCTAGTTCTTCTTTTAATATTGACTTTCGTCTCGACAGTCACTTATCTCCTTCCTCATATTTCTCAATAGCAGCCATAACTGCATCAAATCTTGAAGAAAACCGTTTTCATGTACCCAAAGCGTACAGTACTGCCCCCTTATTCTGTCCTTCAAGTCCACTTCCCCTGCTGTCCTTCTCTTCTCCATGTCCTCTCCGTCTGTCATGCCGTCTGGTCCATGTGGTATCTGTCAGTGTCGGTTGCTTAGACTTTACTTTGAAATCCCAAAATCCACACTCTACCATTCTATGTTGCATATTGGAGTATTTTTGGAGAAATTGTTTAAGCAGAGCTGTGTGAGTCACCTCTTCTCAAGTGGCTGCCATAACCAGAAGTCCGATTGTGTTGTTTTTAACACATTTTAAGAAGTACAATTAATTTAAATGCAAATATGTGTTTAGTAAGTTGCCATTGGAAGCCTTGAATGAATAAAGAATACTCTGAGAAATAATGCCTACTTTAGCTCAGCCAACTTTTTCACTAGGAAGTAGTGTAAGGGATTACAATTGGAATCCAGTAATAACAATAGATACTAAGCTGGAGCTGATAATAATTCCACTGAATATGACTCCAACCAGCATCTCTGCACCAACTGGATTTTGCTAACAAGTAAAACCAGCAGGTCTCCCACATAGAGACACATGTGATGGAACTGATCCACACAACAAGCACAGGGACATCTTACAGCTGACTGCTATCTTTTTTTTTTCTTGAAAGTGCAAGTGCATGAAGTTATAAAAACTCATCAGATATCTGAACAAATACAGACATTTAATGAAGTGATGCAGGAATAACTATCCACAGAAACAGGGTACAGCAGACTGCTTTGTTACTCTTCACAGAGACCTCCACACGTGTGTGTCAGAGCCCAGCAGAGTCATACTGTCGGTCACAGCTGATCTCATAAATCTGTTGACTCTGCTCCAAGTCTTCTTCTGTGTGACTGAGCCTTAACACCGCCCTCCACACTGAAGAGCTCCATGTGGGATTTATCTCAAACTCCTCTGAGTGTTATACAGGCTGAGAGGGAGTTCTTTATGGCTGAAGAACTTCTGAGGACATGGGGCGTGTTTTTAGTTTTGAGAGGAAAACTTACTAATAATCCTACCGCAAAGGCAGTGGTTTACTTTATTAAAAGTACAAATAACACATTGTAAAAATACTAAATTTCAAGTAAAAGTACTGCATTGTGATTAAGTAAAGGTGTGTAAGTACGATTATTAAAATGTAATAAAAAGATTTAGGAGTAAAAGTACTCAAAAAAACTCAAAAAATATTTAAATATTTAGAAATATTTTTAGGCAAAAGCAGCAAATCTTCACATTTAAAAAGCTGGAACTGTGAAATATCTTTCATCAAAAGTAAAATGGCTGCCAATTGATTTTACTTAAACAACTCATTGTTTCAGTTACTTGAATATCATTTTGGATGGTTTCATCTATACCAAATAATCATAATTAAAATCAATCAATCAATAAATCAATCAATGTTTATTTATATAGCCCAATATCACAAATGTTACATTTGTCTCAGTGGACTTCACAGTTTGTACAGAATATCAGTATGACAATACAACACCCTCTGTCCTTAGACCCTCACATCGTACAAGGAAAAACTTCCAGAGAAAACCCACAGTTTAAAGGGAAAAATGGGAGAAACCTCAGGGAGAGCAACAGAGGAGGGATCCCTCTCCCAGGACGGACAGACGTGCAATAGATGCCGTGTGTAAATTGAAAAGATAATAGATTTGCAACATAGGTAGTCCAAATGTTTGGAAATGCATGTGTGTATAATAGGAAGATGAATCCACGAGGATATCCATCCAGGACCTATGATCCAGGACCACAGCCACGATTCAAGATCCAGGGCTCGCGCTGCAGGACACAGGACCGCAGGATCATCCATGACTCCGGATCCCGGCGTATATAGACACCAAAAAGAAAGACATTTGGGGAAGCTGGGTTAATCGGAACATGAGAGTACACAGGTATAGACAGAGAGAAGGAAGAAGTAAGATGTCCCCCGACAAACTAAGCCTATATCAGCAAAACTAGGGGCTGAATCTAATCAGCCCTAACTATAAGCTTTATCAAAAAGGAAGGTCTTAAGCGCACTCTTAAAAACGGATAGGGTGTCTGCCACCCGAACACAAACTGGAAGCTGATTCCACAAATGTGGAGCTTGATAAGAAAAGGCTCTGGCTCCCATTGTACTTTTAGCGACTCTAGGAACAACCAACAACCCTGCATTCTTGGAACGCAATGCCCTAGTAGGACAGTAGGGTATAATGAGTTCTTTAAGGTAAGATGGCGCCTGCCCATTAAGGGCTTTGTAGGCGAGAAGAAGAATTTTAAATTCTATCCTGTGTTCTATAGGGAGCCAGTGTAAGGCAGCCAGAACAGGAGTAATGTGGTCCCTTTTCCTAACTCTGGTTAGTACACGAGCTGCAGCATTTTTGAATCAGCTGAAGCGACTTGACTGACTTCTTGGTACACCCTGATAATAAAGAGTTACAATAATCCAGCCTTGAAGTAACAAATGCATGGACTAGTTTCTCTGCATTGTTTTGAGGCAAGATATGCCTGATTTTTGCAATGTTACGTAGATGGAAGTAGGCGGTCCTTGAAATTGATTTTATGTGGGCGTTAAAGGATAAATCCTGATCAAATATAACACCAAGATTCCTTACAGTCTCACTGGAGGCCAAATTAATGCCATCCATAGTTAGTATATCCTTAGATAGTTTGTTTCGTAGATTATTCGGGGCAAGTACAATAACTTCAGTTTTGGTCGTGTTTAACATCAAAAAGTTTAAGGTCATCCACGTTTTTAAGTCCTTGAGGCAGTCTTCAATTTTATTTAGATGATTAATTTCATCAGGCCTGATTGATAAATATAGTTGAGTATCATCCGCATAACAATGAACATTTACAGAATGATTCCTTATAATATTGCCTAACGGAAGCATATATAATGTGAACAAAATAGGTCCGAGCACTGAGCCCTGTGGCATTCCATGGCTAACTTTGGTTTGTATGGAAGATTCATCATTGACACGTACAAACTGAGAGCGTTCAGATAGATAAGACCTAAACCAGTCTAAAGCAGTTCCCTGTATGCCAACTAAGTGCTCTAGTCTTTGCAATAAGATATCATGGTCGATAGTATCAAATGCAGCACTGAGATCGAGCAAAACAAGAATAGAGACACGTCCCTTGTCAGAGGCTATTAGAATGTCATTTGTGACTTTAACCAGAGCTGTCTCTGTGCTATGATGTGTTCTAAAGCCAGACTGAAAATCTTCAAATAAATCATTGTTTTTTAAGTAATCACACAACTGTTTTGCGACCGCTTTCTCAAGAATTTTTGAGAGGAACAGAAGATTGGAAATAGGTCTATAATTGGCTAAAACCTCTGGATCGAGGTTGTGCTTTTTAAGAAGCGGTTTTATCACTGCTACTTTGAATGATTGTGGAACATAGCCTGATAATAAAGACATATTCATAATATTTAATAAATAAGTGCTAATTAATGGAAAAACTTCCTTCAACAGCTTAGTTGGAATTGGGTCTAACATGCACGTTGATGGTTTAGAAGAGAGAATCATTGAATTTAATTGTTCAAGGTTTATGGCTGAAAAGCATTCTAGTTTACTATCTAGTGTAATATTAGAACTTACGTTTCCGGGAGCTGTTGATAACACTATACTGGTCAAAGGCAAGAGGTCATTAATTTTGTTTCTAAGAGTAACAATTTTATCGTTAAAAAAGCACATAAAATCATTACTACTGAGTGCTATGGGAATAGAAGGCTCAATCGAGCTGTGGCTCTCTGTCAGCCTGGCTACAGTGCTGAAAAGAAATCTTGCATTATTCTTATTCTCATCTATTAATGAAGAGTAGTAGGCTGCTCTTGCTTTACGAGAAAAGTTTTTGTGTGTCAAAATCTGAATTTATACAGTAACTGTAAAATAAATGTAGTGGAGTCAAAAGTACAAACTTGGCTTCCAACATTTGGTATAGTACAAGTATAAAGTGATATAAAATAGTATCTCAGATGTGAACTTAATTAGAGTACTTGAGTAAATGTACTCAGTTACTCTCCACCACTGCACAGAGGATCCACTCACTTCCGGCAGTCTCTCTGATAATTACTGCAACAAGCTATAATGGGGAAAGTACAGGGTCTAAAGTGTTAGCAATATACATTTTAACAAGTAATCTATCATCTAAAGTGGTAACATGTGTTAGAAAAGCAACTCCAATCTATACTCTGGAGGCCGACTGCTATTTCCGCTTTTATAAACAGGTTGCAGCGCAGATTTCCTCTGAGAAAAGAACCTTTTCTGGAGCATATCCAGCGGCCCACCCCTCTGAAATTGAACCTGCTCTCAGTGTTGCTGCAGCAGGGTGTGTGGAGCGGATATGAGTGGAGGGGGGTTGTCCAGCCACCTCAATTTATATCAAAGACAAGCAGCAGGGCAGCCTGTGAATGAACAGGAAAGAGAAAAGTTAAGGTGTGAAAAGCAATAACCCAGAGGCTCGCTGGGTAATTTTCCGTCATCTCTCTCTCTGTGCTGAGACCTTCACTTAGTCACCTCAATTATACTGTACCGCCGCTCTAATCTGGGCCTTCCTTCCACTGCACACACCTTGCTGGAATGCAATTCCACACTCATGTCTATGGGGAGTCATCGCATCGGGGGGGGGGGAGGTTACACTGGAAATAATGCTCCAAAAACAAGTAAAAGATAATGAGAACAAGGTAGTAGTAGTTAGTTGAAAACAATCATATTAAGTTGAACCACATTTTTATGCAATATTTAATACAGTTATGTGACATCTGCTGACATCATACATTTAATTAAATTCAACCGTAGGATGATATTGAGGTGACTATTAGATGCAAATGTATCATTGTAAAACAAACGATCCTCTGCTTTAGTTATTGGTCCTTTAACAACATCAAAAAGATCTTACTTTAACAGTTTATTTCAGTCAGTGAGATTTGATGGTGATTTATATATTTTTCGATAGTCACATAATAGGAATTCTGGATGTATAAAGGGGTCTGTAGGGGGGGAGGTTGTGGTAATGTTTTATTTAAATGGTTATTTAGATAGTCAACTAAGATACCTAAAGCACCAGAGACATACATGTTGGTTAACATTTGGAATATGATCATTGTCTTGAGTTTTAAACCAGATTATAAAGTGTGTAAAGTAAATCCGAAGATAACAGGAGGGTTGAGTGATTATGTCTTATATCAAGAGTAAAGACAAATTCTGACTAAAGTTAAACACATTTTCTTGGCAACATTTCGAGTTTTTGCCGTTGTTTGGTGTGTGTGTGTGTGTGTGAGTGTGTGTGTGTATGTGTGTGTGTGTGTGTGTGTGTGTGCGTGTGTGTGTGTGTATGTGTGTGTGTGTCTGTGTGTGGTGGTGTGTGTCTGTGTGTGTGTGTCTGTTGTGTGTGTGTGGGTGGGTGCGTGTGTGTCTGTGTGTGTTGGTCTGTGTGTGTGTGTGTGTGTGCGTGTGTGTGTCTGTGTGTGTGTGTGTGGGTGGGTGGGTGCGTGTGTGTCTGTGTGTGTGTGTGTGTGTGTCTGTGTGTGTGTGGGTGGGTGCGTGCGTGTGTGTGTGTGTCTGTGTGTGTGGGTGGGTGCGTGTGTGTGTGTGTGCGTGTGTGTGTGTCTGTGTGTGTGTGGGGTGCGTGTGTGTGTCTGTGTGTGTGTGTGTGTGTGTCTGTGTGTGGTGCGTGTGTGTGTGTCTGTGTGTGTGTGGGTGGGTGCGTGTGTGTGTCTGTGTGTGTGTGTCTGTGTGTGTGTGGGTGGGTGCGTGTGTCTGTGTGTGTGTGTGTGTGTGTGTGTGTGTGCAGTCGTACCAGAAGGTGTGCAGTGCATTTGGAAATGGCGTCTGAGGCAGGTCTGCGTTTGTGCGTTCTTGTCTGAGTTTCAGAATAGTGACTGATGTCCCTGCTCTTTTTTCTCTCCTCACAGCACAACCCAATGCGCCGAAAATTCACGACGGATGGTGGGCGTACAAGGAGGTGGTGCAGGGGAGCTTTGTTCCAGGTGAGTCTCAGAACACTCTGCAGCACTGTGAAGCCTGCTGGTTCCATCAGAATACTGATTTCCCTGGAACTAAATTGTGTGCTTGATCCTGATGGCGGTGCTTATTACATATTTAGAAAAACATGGGGCCACCTTGCCATTGGCATCAGTTATTATTCTGACACGCTTCTACACCCTTCCCAGTTCCCACACAAATGACGCTTTTTCTCCGATTGATTGACGGCAGCTCACATTTCCCTTCATCTTGTTGTGTTTCTGTGTGTCAGGCCAATTATTTCCCCAAGATTTACAGTTTCTGCCTGGCTGAGGTGCATGGATGAAGCCTGCAGGTGGCTGTGTGTAAGAGTGTGTCTACATGGGTAATGTCTATGCTTATGAGTATGGGTAAAACAATTAGGAACAGAAATGAGGAGAAAGACTGAACAGAACTTTTGAACAGAAAAGTTTGCAAGGACTCACTCAGGCTGAAGGTCTAATGTAAAGCTAATGGTGAGGAAGAGACTTGGGGCCTACATTTAGCTAATATTCTTTATTTAATATCATTAAACAATAACGTTAAACCTGTTTTGTTTTTTTAAATGCACCAGTTCAGAAATGACACAAAGCAAGTCATTGCTGTTAATCAACTCTTATTATCATCTCTGTGTGCCACGCTGAATGCAGGCCATGTTGAGACCTTCACTCAGAGAAGAAAGGATGAGGTAAACATGTCTGAATTCTCAGGGTAATGTAACTCGACACGCTAAGACCTACACCGTACCAGAGCATGAGGAAAACATCTGGAAAATTGCAGCAGAAAACAGAGATGACCAAAGTGTATTTCTTTACATACAGCTGTTCTCCCTTGCCAACATGTAGTCATACTTTCATACTTGCCAACCTTGAGACCTCAGAAATCGGGAGCATTTCAAAACCACCACGCGGGGGGGGGGAGAGGGGCGGTGCTAGTGGATCATCGTCGGAGCTGTATTAGATCAACATTAACATGCTTATTGTAGTGGTAAGTGCACTGCCTTGCTGCCTGTAGCACCATCCTTGATGGAGCATATGGGGCTGGACCTGTATTTTACAGGAAAGGAGTGAGCAGAGGGTCGAGTTGTCGATTCTTGTTCTGTTTTCTGTGACTATCTTCCTCACCCTCTCAGACTTTCAGTTGCGCGCTACTAAAGAGACGCGCAACCATGGAAACCAAACAATGGTAGCTGTATTACAGTCCGAGTGGAAACAGTCGTGAGTAAATCTGATTTTGTCAGAAATCGGGAGAAATGCGGGAGAAATATGACCCCGGGAGGAAACCGGGAGAGGGCTATGAAATCGGGAGGGTTGGCAAGTATGCCTGTAGTGCAGAATTATGCCGGACTCACAGCAGATCTGCTAAAGACAATGAATAATCCATTCACTTCTGTTTGTTAATATTTCTCAGAGATGAACTGTCATATTTACATCCTGTACCAGTTTGAGGAAGGCTATAGTCTCCAAAGTAAGACATGATGTCAATATCAGACAACATTGTATTCTCTTCAGTGAACACATGCTTCATCAATGTAAAGATTTGTTTCATTGCACTTGCCTTTTTGCCTTTATCAAAACTGTTCAACTTCAGCCAAGAAAAATAGCATGTTTAGTAGCTGCTTGAAAAGGTCATTGGGTTATAGTTTCATCATGTACTCTACTACTTGTATGTTTATATTGGACACATCTACATGGCACTATTCATATCTGAAGGCAACATGCAGCTGTTCATCCATTAGTAAGACAGCATGCTTGTTTTTTTCAAAAATTCAGTGAATTGGAAATAATTGAACATCAAACAGGTGTTAACTGATTAGCATTTTTAAGAGGCATATTTTTAAAAGCAAGTGTTAATTTTGAGTGCACATTTGTATTCTATTTGGGCATGTAGACTTCAATGCTGCCTTGAACACACAAGTAGTGTGTGATGAGTTTGGTGACCCTTCCTTAAAGTGAAAATTACTCAAAACCCAATTTTGGGCCAAGAGGATGCATTAATAAGGTGGTGTGAAAATGAGCAGCCATTACTGCTCAGTGTTAACCCCGGAGACCTTCAATTAAAGAAAACACATCCCTCTTCAGTCTTTATCGTTCTTACTGGAATACTCATTCTGAACAGCTTAAAGTGGACCAATATATTGGAAACATATATTGTAGGGCCATACTTATACAAAACATGTCTGTGAAGTGTTTTGCTTGAAATCCCAAACAGATCACCCATTGCAGCCATGCCTCATACTGCTCATACGCACCGGGGACACATATTTATGTATAAAAGACATCACAAAGTGCATTTTGCATGATAGGTCCCCTTTAAGATACAAGAGCAAATGTAGCTGGCAGACATTTCTAACAGGAACTAACCCTGGGTTACGCCACATTGCATGAATCAGCTGGTGAATCTGAACAATTTCATTTACAGTCAAAAGTGAAGATTCACGATTCAAAGGTTTTAAGAACTGCAGCCTCCCATGCTCCTCCAACAGAGCAACATACCATTTACTTCAGATAGAAACAAAATAAATAGACTTAAAATGAAGGAATAATTTATATGTACATGCAAAATAGAATGAGAAAATAAAAATATAAAACGAAATAGCATACAGTGGAATAACATGCTGCTTATTGTAATATCATATTCATGTTGACTTTAAACATATGAATGATACACATATTGAAGTGGTGACACTTCGCAGAGCTCAGGAGTTGAGTGTTATGATAGAGAACACTGACCCTGAGTCAGCTGCTGTTCTCTAAATGTTCGTATGTGGAGACTCCATGTTGAATTATGATCTCGGGTATGGAGAGGTATTCAGACCTCGGGGTGCGTTCCAGTTGAAATATCCAATTAGAAACTCTAATAATCCCACTTCCCAGTACGACTGGAACACACCATTTGCTCTGCAGTCAGCAGCATTTCATTCACTGTGAATAAAGCCTAACTAATGATGCAGAGAGAATAAATATTGATTTGACATATTATTATTGAACCAGTCTACAGTGACTGCTGTTAAACAATACAAAATAGGTGTGCACTGGAGTTTCCCTGATGTGTGATATGCACACAAGTCAAAGTTATTTATTAAACAAAAAAACTGTGTTTGCTTTTAATTAAAGTTTTAAGCTGAAAAGGCATTTGTAAACTTTCTGTAAGCCTAGACTAAAATATAACAGGACTCATTGTTTATTCTAAATATATTTTTGTTCTTTTCTAATATTAGTTGTTCTGTTCTCTTACAAAATACACTTAAGTAAAAACATCTTATTCATATTTATTTTCTCTTGTATTTATTTGCATAGCATTTGAAATTGAGGGAATCCAAAAGACAAGTAAAGTAATCAGGTTACAAAACGTTCATTTAATCGTTTATTTAGCAGGGACAATGCACAGTAATGAACATTTAAAACATGTATCAAGCGTAACAGTGCCAGATTTAGCTTTGAGCTCATTTCCATCCGCAGTCCCTCACGTAAAATATATAAGAAAATTACATTTTACAAAATACATGATATGCAAAAAGTGCAAAAGAGCAAGAGCAGCATACACAAGTATTTATGACATGGTAATACAATTAATGCTGTCAAAATTATCGCGTTAACGGCGGTAATTAATTTTTTGAATTAATTGCGTTAAAATATTTAACGCATTTAACGCATGTGCAGAATGGCCCGCCCCATATATCCCACCAGTGGCAGCGCCAGGGTATGGCTGGGGTAGGCTACACCCATACCAAGAAATGGCTTAGCCCCACCATGAAAAATGATGTTAAAGTAAGCACAATAAAGTCTGCCAACTCGCGGAGTAAATTGCACAGACAGCAGTTAGTAAGATTGATTTCAGTAGCCACGGTTTTGAAAACTTTTGTCACGTAGTGATCGTCTTCACAATAGAACATCTTTGATAATGTCTTCTGGCCAATCAGAATCAAGATAACGGCGTGGTGTTGTTGCAGGAAGTCCCGACGGAGAATACTTTTGCGGTAGTACATATCTATATACATCGATACAACATTACGTGTTGATAGAAATCAACACGTAATGAAATAAGACCCCACGGTTTGATGATTGATAGGTGTGTGGGCTGTCTTTCATTTTGACACACAGAACAATGTTATAATAAACATAGATTCTGTATGTTAAATGGATATATCCGCCTTCTTTCATTTATCTTTCCATTCCCACAACAATATACATAAATAAATGGCATATTTTGGACATAGTTCGAATGGTGATTAATCATGATTAATACATTTTTAAGCTGTGATTAATCTGATTAAAAATGTTAATCGTTTGACAGCCCTAATTACAATATAACAGCAACGACATATAAAGTGCAAGAGAAGTTACAAGAGCTGCCTAAAGTGCATGAGGAGATACCCCTGTGTTAAAGTGCATTTAGCGGTGATTACACGTCTGTTTGTTTCTCATCCATTCTTTGAGTTGACCTTTGAAGCTATTGAGAGTGGGACAATCCCGTATCTCAGTTGGGAGGCTGTTCCACAATGAGCTGCCTTTAATTAGAGGACATTTTGTCCAAAAGTGGTCCGTCTGCAGTGGACCTCACAGTCTCCTCTGGTTTCTGACCTAGTGCAGCTTTGTGGATGAATTCCCCTAAGGGAGGGGGACTAGTTCTATTTCTGCTCCGTTTAATAACACATTGGATCCTTCGATTTTGACTGGTCGTTTACTGAACATCATGCATACTGTTTTTTTACGTTTAACTGAAAGCAAATGTTGTTCAGCCAGTGTTGAACCTTGTCCAAAGCATTTGAGAGACAGGATGAGATCATTTCAGTGTTCTTCCCCTGTACAAAGATGACCGCATCATCAGCCACATTTGCACATTCAACTCAGGACATACATTCGGCAAGTCATTAATGTACAGTGAAAAAAGTAACGGTCCAAGAATGGAACCTTGTGGAACCCCAACAGGGTTCACAAGGTAGGGGGATTTGGCTCCGTGGACCAAAACACACTGTTTTCTGTTCGATAAGTAAAACTTAAACCAATGTATTGAAACTGCCGAAAAATGAGTCAGCTTTATAAGGAGCACTTTGTGGTCAACAGTGTCAAAAGCCTTCCTGAGATCAAGGAAGACAGCACCTACATATGGGCTCGTGTCCAACATACATGTAACCTTTTCCACAAAGACACAGTTAGCTGTCTCAGTGGAGTGGTGAGCACGGAAACCAAACTGCATTGGGTGGAGTGGAGCGAAACCTTTATCTAAATGTTTGGTGATTAGTTTTGACACCCATTTCTCAGCTATCTTAGAGACCACAGGGGAGGATGCTGATTGGTCTATAATTGGACATCATTGCCTTATCCCCAGATTTAAAGATCGGTGTCACCGTGGCCACCTTCCAGGATGATGGAACTTCCCTCGTGCTGATAGATTGATTCACTAGCATAGTATATGGTTTTATTAGACCGTCAATATTTGTCTTTATAAAGTTGGTGTCGAAATCATCTGCATCCCTAGACTTAGAACCTCTTAACCCTGAGATTATATATATATATTGTGATACTTAGATTAACTAGTTGTGGCAATTTAATATATCTCAACAGTAAACCTCACAACCCTTAGTTGTTTTCTGTAGATTTGTCTCAAGTGTAGGTCTTTGTAGTGTTGAGATCTTCATAGTATGTTGAATACTTAAAACGAAAGTTAATTATAATCAATTATATTCTTGTATAACCCACAATGAAAATGCTTCATATGTTATGTTTTTCTATATTTACAGTATAAACAAAGCACAAGTGGTTTGTTAAATTGAGTGTGTAAGGCCTATAATGGTTTATGGGTGTCACTGATAAGAAGAGGCAGTTTCTTCCCTCTTCCCTCACAGCAGTACACAGGGAGGGGGAGAAATAAACTGAGGCCCCAAAAAGGTGTTTTTGCCATAGCCGAGAATAATGTTTTAGTTCTGCACACTCGAGGTCATGAACTTTTGTTACATGAGCCTGGGAAGGTGTGTCTTATGACATAGCCATAGAATATGAGGAATCTTCCTCCGAATTCATACAAATCACAAACTGAATTGGGCAGTTGAAATTACAATTTTGGTAATAAATGTAAAGCTGTGAATTAAAGTTTCATATTAGAACATGATCACAGCATGATAGTTTTAGTATGATTATAATGTTGTAACGAGAGAAGGTAAACAGGTTTCGAACTGGAGTTCACCAACGCCCCTTGATCTGATGATCAACGCTCTGCGCCAAAACCACCATTATACCATTATAATGATTAATAGGAATGATCCGCGCTGCCACAGCTAGTTTCTACACATTTCATCATCTGTTATAGGGGTATAGTGAAGTAACATATTTTCCATTGGCAGCCAAAAATAATAATGTAGAAATGGAATTGATTCTGGCTCGCTGTGCGGGGGTGCAGCAGGTCTCTGAGCCTCCTCCCCCCTCCTCACCTGTAATGGCTCTCTCTCCGCCCTGACGCTCTCTCTGTGGAGGTCACAAACTGCATCTTAAGACATTTGCTCCTCAAGGTTAGCAAAGCAAACGTAATCCCGCTCTCAGGCCTGTGTCACTGCGGCTGACCTTTGGAATATTGCTTATCCTTCCTGAGCTCTCTCAATTAGCTTTTAATTTGGGAAAGGTCACAGATAACCACTTCTCTCCTCCTCCTCCTCCGTGTCATCAGTTCCTCTCTCACTGTGCTTCAGTCTGCAAACGGCACCTTTCCTCCATGTCACTGTTACTGAGGCACGCAGGACATGTGATTTATTTAATGCACGTGTTTTGTTAATTATTTTAAAACGGAACTTTTACTCTGCAGTGCAACTATTTACAGTTCCTGCTAAACCTGATTCAAACCCATGATATCATCAGAGGAACAAGCAGAATGGACGAGCACAAACAGCTAATAATCTGTCGTTATAATGCTTCATATTATTCAATAATTAAACAATTCTACTGTTACATTATTTATTTGCTTCTTGGATTGAATAATAGTCTGATTATCGACACTCGTTCATTTGTACGGGTCAGTTTGTGTTTTATCACATTTTGTCAACACGTTCCGCATAATTGTATTAGTTTAGTTAGTTCACGTTAGTTAAAAATACAAATAAGACATATAAGTACACGTCCATGGTTAAAAATAAGTAGCAGCATTTTAAAAGCGAACATGTGTTGAGATGGTATATCATTTATGTGAGGCACATTATAGTGATCATTGCAACAAAAGCAGGATGTAGAAGAGCACCAATACAGCCTGAAGGCAGTGCTGGGAGGCTGCACATGTCCTGAGGATGAGTTATCATGCTGAATGAGTGATCCACCCCCACTCACTCTGCATGTACTGCAACATTTTGCATGTATGATGACTCCGCTGTGACTTTAAAGGTCCCCTTTTATGCAAAATGCACTTTTTAATGTATGGTATACATATGGATTGCCAGAAACACTTCCGCAGAGGGGCGTGGCCAGCAGCAGCTCATTAGCATTTAAAGCTACAGACACAGAATCAGCTCTTTGGAAACAGGGGTTTATGGGATGCTGCCATGATCCATTTGGTGTTTCAGCCAATCAGAGACATGTTCTGTATATATCTGACACCTGTGACATATTGTTGGAAAAGAGAATAATAGCGGACCTAAGATAGAACACATTCGAACCTGTTGAATATAAGATTGAATATATGACCAAAATCCTGTCCAAAAAAGAAAGAAATGTTTCACTGAAGAACATCAGCAGAGGAAACTCTCTAATGCAGGCTAACACATCCTCTTCCGGGAATTTCATTTCGTATCCCTGTTTTGTTTAACGGAGTTCTATACAGGCAATGTCCTTAGTTCCTACATACATACATACTGTTTATCTTTCTATTATTGTATTAAACTGTTATACTGAGAAACAGATCAGCCAAATACCTGTTTGGGTTTTTTCAAATCAATCAGTGAAGCTTACCCCTGTAATTATGTGATGAACTGTCTGAATGCTGTGTTATTAATGGTGGTGGGCCGCTCTGTGATCGATTCTCTGTTCTGCTGGGTGTGTGGATGTGCAGCAGTGTGTGATGGAGATTAGCATGTGTGAGATGGTGATTTACAGACCAGGCCTCTGAGCGCCTGCGGCTGCGTGCTCTTCTCTTACAGAAATGATATCGTCACATTTATGAATATGTTGCTTCTGCGGACGGCAGTGTGAGGAATTGGAGAAGTGAGTCGGAATGTATTAAAATGAAAGTATACCGGGGGGGCAGTTGATGTAATGAATGTTGTGGGAAAAGGGCTGCTTTGGATTTATTCCCTTTCATAAATCATATTTATATTTCTGCTTTTTTACTCTTTTATACCACAGACTTGTTTATTATTTGTTCTAGGTACTGAACTACATATCCGTACATTTTCTATATCTTGTTTTGTACCTTGCCCCCTATGCGTAGTCTAAATATATTCTTCCCTCCCACTCAGTGTTGCATCCCTCATTATCTGTGTTTAGATCAGGAGAACAGTGTTTCCTCGCAGCACTGCACACACTCTACAGATGAATGACAGTAGTGGCTCTTATCCCGCAGGCTGGAAGTGTTTCATATATTTCAATCTGAATTCTTACTCTGCCCTATTTCCTTCCTGGGCGGTAGATAACTAAATACATAAATAACATGTCTTGCTAAGTCAGCACATTTTTAGCATGACAATTTCTTGTTCTCCAAACCAGCATGAGAAAACAATTTGAACTCAAGGTCCACTTACTCGCTTGTTCCAGAGCTTTGGACCCTACCACTACTACTCAGATCCTTAACTTAAGTAAAAGTACAAATACTATGGTCTTAAAGGTGGGGTAGGTAAGTTTCAGAAACCGTCTCGAGATACACTTTTTGTTATATTCCATGGAATGCTCTTAACATCCCGATAGCAATGAATATCTGAAGTGCTTTGACAAAAAATCCATAAAAAAACGTCATCTGTGGAAGCTGTGATACTGTAAAAAGCACGACCAATTATTTTAGGCGGCCCGGCTAAACGGATTGGATTGCCGCCCTGTCTGTCAGCCTTCCATCTCGTGCACGCACAAATGTATCTCGTGCCCTCATTGGGCGTGCCCTCATTGGGCGTGCATTGCAGCAGTACTTCAATGACTCGCTGGCCACTTTCACCAGTCTGCTGACGTCATGTGCGCGTTCATGTGTGTTGGAGGAGGTGCTCTGTAAGGAAGTCTGAAGGAAGGGGCGGATTCTTTTCGGCTGTGTACTTTCAAATTTTAGTGCACTCGAGCCGGTTTCTGAAACTTACCTACCCCACCTTTAAATAACTTTATTACAGGTAAAGTCATTATTTCAAAATTGTATGTAAGTAAAAGGACAAAGGTATTAGCACCAAAGTACTCATTCTGAACAATGACACATTTCATAATAATATGAGGTACAGAAGTATAACCAGCTAAGTATACTTAAAGTAGCTACAGTAAAAGTATTCATTGTGCAGATTGGTCCATTTCAGAATAATATATATGATATGTTTTTTAATGATTGATCATGAAAGTGTTCTCAAAGCTGGTGAAGGTGCAGCTAGTTTGAATCACTTTGTATACTGCAGGGTAGCTGGTGGATTTACTCCAGGTGGAACTAAAGTCTGATTCAACACTTGGTTAGATTTCACATCATTCATCCAGATCTGTGAAGTAACTAAAGGTATTAAATACATGTAGTGGAGGAAAAGTACACCATTTACCTCTGAACTGAAGCGGAGTAGAAGACCAAAGTAGCAACAAATGAAAATACTCAAGTAAAGTACCTAGTAAGTATCTCAAATGTGTACTTAAGTACAGTACTTGAGTAAATGTACTTCAGTATCAATCCCAGTCCATGCCTGGACATGTCCGGCTGTCCTCCCTGGAGCAGCCTGCTCTGCCAGCTCCTCACAAGCCCCCCCCCCATCTGAGGGTCCGCTCTGCCAGCAGGGTGGGGGGGTGTCTCTGCACGCTAATCCTGCCCACAGTGTCCCTGTTGGGGAGATGTAATGGGGCATAACTGAAGTCCTCCAAGCAGAGGGGGTTTCCCGCCAGGTCCCCCTGTTAGTTAGATGAAAGCAATATCAGGTTGAACCTAATATTTTTTATTTGAAGTTTTTTTAGTGCACACACACACAGATGAGATTTGTCCGAGGCAGCCATATCATCCGTCTTTGTTGTCTCTCATTGAGGACTGGAGTGTTTAACAGCTAATTCATAGTGTGTGTGGAAATAATCAGGATGAGTGATGCTTGTAATTCTGTTAGTCATTATTAAACATACAATAATTAGGCTCATTTCAGGCAAATGAACGCCCTTGCGTAATTTAAAGTAATTAGAATTGAGAACCGTTTCCATGATCATTTACAAATGCATGCTGTTTAGTTAAAGGGCCGCTTCCCCAAATGAAAAGAATCCAATGCTTGCTCTGGTTCTGCTTTAAACCGGTCTGGGTACAATGGAAGTTCTGATAGAGGAATAAAATACAATGACATCATGTGCGTTCTGTCATTTTTTAATTACCATAAAGCACATATTATAATTCATTTTGTTGTCAGATTTGTACCTATTTTTTTGTATATTCCAAATTCGATGAAATATTTCTCTTTATTTTGAGTCTTATAATACTTTGAAATAGGCAATACACGGTTCTGATTCCTTTTCTGAACTTGATCTTTTGTACCTTTTTTTATCAATGAATTCGATTTTGGTAAAGTATGTTAGCAGTTTAGTTGCTAGGTTTAGTTGCTAGGCCTCACTGCAGCGGCCTCTGGATCACTGTGTCCCTAAGTGTGTTCTCTTTGTCACTGTCATGTCCCATTGACTGCCTCCCATTAGTCATTGGCCTCTTTGATTTAGAGAGACGTGTTAAGGCACCTAACATCACGTCAATCCATTCTGTCACAGTACAGCTTCGATATGGCACAGCTTTGCATCTTATTCATACTTTTCCTATTGTTTCAGTTCTCTAACACGCCTGCTGACACATGTGTTCTTGTATTGTCTGCTGATTTCTGACAGCAGGACATACAGTGAAGCTCTGTGCTTTCAATTGTACTTTTTTACTCTGGGCTGACATTTTTGTGAATGACACATTAACCTAAGGCCTGCAGTAAAGAGTCATTTGTGATCAAGTACCATCTCTACACGAATATAAAATGTTGAAACGACCAATTGATTACAGTATTAGAACAAATGTACTAATCGTATATATTCATGAGTAATATATTTAATTTACTACTCGATGCAATCTGGGCCTCCATTTCATTTATAATGTGACAACAGCTCTCAATCTTTAGACTTGATGTAGCAAATTAAAATCATAGATATTTAAATGAGCTTTGGTCGGACACTGTCCCTGTTAGGATACGGGGACATCTAAACGTTTTTTGGCCAAATTAATTCAAAGTGAAATGAAATGTATTGATTGAATTTAATCTGTGATACATACCAATAGACTCATCGACTTTCTAATCGTCTTTGTAGTAGCTGCAATATACCAGCAGTGGAAAATGGAAACATTTATATCCAAAGTGGTGAAATAATAGTTTGAAGGAAATGTACCGCGTTGCATCTGCAAGTAAACTTCATACTAATGATAATGTGTTGATGTTTTGCATCACTGAAAGATGGGGGAAATTCTCTCTCTGTCTGTGTGTGTGTGTGTCTGTCTGTGTGTGTGTGTGTCTGTATGTGTGTGTGTGTGTGTGTCTGTGCGTGTTGTGTCGCATTGAGTTCATATTCAGAGGAAATCTGTGGCAGAACGCCTGTGTGGTGTCAAAGCAGGCCTGCAAACGCGCACACACACACACACACACACACACACACACACACACACACACACACACACACACACACACACACACACACACACACACACACACACACACACACACACACACACACACACACACACACACACACACACACACACACACACACACACACACACACAAGAAGTTAGAAGAAGAGCAGTGGGATGAATAAAGTGGAAGGGGTCTTCTGAAGGAGACTCTTTCATCAGCTCCTTTAAACTCCACAGGTCAGTGTCAATCTCCACTGCCCCCCCCCCCCCCCAACGTACTGTGACAAGAGGAGAACTTTGTGTTCAGGCTCTTCCTTTGATCAGAGCTGATCACTGAAGATGAGCTCAGTCTGAGGCTGGTCCTGACTCACTGCAGCTCAGCCAGCTTCCTCTGAGTCTCTCTCTCTCTGTCTGTTCTAGTTCCTCCTTCTGAGGACTTTAAATACATGACCTAATATCTTGAACTACTTTTGATTAAAAAAAAATGTGGGCCTTTTTTAGCGGGATAGATTTGACAGGGGAACCGTTGTTTTTGGTAAAAAGAACAAATAAAACATTGAAATATTTAAATAATACCCATTTTTGGCGTCCAACTTCGTCCGCAGGTCGATTTTTGGTCCAGAAATGTCCGACAGTTTCCCTCCAGCCCGCTAGGAGAGACGGCTCAGAACCGGTCCTAATATTTAGAACTACTACATTTTTGTGCCTTTTTTAGCGGGATGGATTTAATAGGGGAATTGTAGTTTCATTAAAAAAAAGGTACCTGCATATGCAAACAATGTCGACATATATATTGAATCCCCAATGTAGTATCAAACTTCGTCCAGAGGTCGATTTTCGGTCCAAAAATGTCCAACAATTGTTGTTGTCTTGGTTTGATAAGCACTTTGAGTTACGTTTGTCTATGCTATATAAATAGTTTGATGTGTGTGAGAAATATCATTTAATTTGCTTGGCTATGATGACTAAGAAGATGAGCACACACACTTGTCCTGTGGAGCCTCACTGGGACACACACAAGACAAACTGAGGAGATGATGTCATGATAAAAATGAAATGGCCATCTTGTCATTCGGATGGCAAACATCGATACCGAGGAGACACAAAGTCCATTTCTGTTTCCTCTGCTTGTTATTCATCATGAGTGTGAATCTGAACTGCCCATCAAATCCTCACTCTCATCACTCTCTGTGGAAATGAAAAACTGCCCTTCACTGAAATGTGTTAGCTGTACCCGTTAGCTCTGTGCGGCTAACTGTGGTTCAGCATTCAGCGTGTGAGTCAATGCTGTGTGTATTCCTCAGATATTAAGTCTATATCATATCAGAGAGCATCCACTGATGGAGCGCTTTATGTCACACCACACATCCTTTGCAAAGAGCTTTTCCTTTGATTGTTACTGATACTGTGTACTGAGGGGATTACACATTGTGATATAAATCAAATCATCTGCCGTCGTCTGAGCCGGGTGCAGGGCAGAGTAGATTACAGAGAAAATACATCATTACATCTGGTTCTCCACATCTGCGCTTCCTGTTTATTTTAGGGTTTGTGTGTATCATTCAGGAGAGGCTTCAGTGTGTAGTGTAGTGTGTGTTCAGTGTGCGGTGCAGCGCTTTACAGTACAGTATACTGCTGATGCTTAAACACCATTCCTTCTTTTGATTTACATCGTGGATCGTGTTGTGTTCAAACACCCCCAGAGGGAAACAATTGCACACAATGCTGAGGAGAGATTGCTTACAGATGTCACGAGGTGCTTTATGATTCTCCTCTGCCGCTACATTCATCAGGTGTTCGGTAGCGATACAAAACAATAAAATACATGTCACGTTTTTTAGGCTGATATTGTTTTCCAGGCTGATTTTTCAACAATACCCGCACCCTCATCCAGGGGCAGGTGAATACAACAATCACTACGCAGTGACTCACTGTTGATACAACTTCTTTGTCTTGGAGGATCTGCAGAGGAATGTCAGCGGCATGCAGAAGCTGAGTATTATATCACAGGGTTGTGTTGTGGAGCCTGCTCCCAGAGAAGTGAGATTCAACTACATCCACAGGCCTCCCGCACACACACACACACACACACACACACACACACACACACACACACACACACACACACACACACACACCTAACTCCAGAAGCTGCCCCTGCCTCAAAACAGGAGTTAGTTTGTGAACAGCAGAGGAGAGGAGAAGCTGAAATAACTGGCAACCCAACTGGCAACCCAACCTAACTGGCAACCCAACCCAGACAGCAGTTATTTCTGATTTGAAGGTCAAAAGAATACACTGGAAGAAATGCTGCTCCAAAATCGAAAACAATTTTGATTTCAAGTGAAACAAGGTGTTTTCACTTGAAGTAAGTAAAAAGAAAATAGATCCGTGGAATTTTGCCTGGTAAGATTTCTTGAAATACGATGGGATATTTAGTAGGGCTATTAAAAATGATTATCAAAAACGATATTCATTTACTTTGAAAACATCAATTTATTGGAGAATAAAAAATGTGAACAGTATGTTTTTAACAGTTGATTACCCTGAACTTTAAGTAGAATTCAACTGAAAAACCAATACAAAAAAAGTAATAATAATACAAAAATAATCGTTTTATTTCGATTGCGTTGTTTTCGTAATCGTTGCAAGCCATAATCGTAATTGCGATTCAAATACGATTGATTGAGCAGCCCTAATATTTAGACAAATGAGATCTTTTAATTAGCTGGGATTAGCAGGATCAGGAAATGTTTTACAAAATCAGCCAGAAATGTTGTAAAGTCTAAAGTGTTCTGTTTTCTGATGTTAGTTGGTGATCTTCCAATTCAAATCTTTTCTAAAATCAAGCAAGATTTATTTTATTAAAACAAGATGATCCGTCTTTTACAAATACCTAAGCAGCTTAAACTTCAAACTTTATCTGAGATCCAACTCAAAAGAAGATGTTTTCAAGAGAACCTTGAGATGCATTGTCTAAAAACAAGAACTATATCTCACTGCATTGTTACTGCTCAATTTGCTATGTCTTATCTGAAGTGTAAAGACATATTCTGATTAGAAATAAGAGACATATACTTGGCAAGATTTCAAGTTTTTACAGTGTACTAAAGAAGTTTGAACTCTTTTAACACGTTCAGGTGACTCACTGGTTCTGTGTGGACTCAACCAGACTGACAGTGCCTGAGAGGCGGTGGTGGAGAGAGTACTCAGAGTCTTTACTTGAGTAAAAGTACTGATACACTCCTACAGAAGAGATCCTGCTCACCTTGAGAACTGGCCTCTGTCTACAGGCTCTCGGAACGTTCCACACAGTAACGACAACACCTTTTGGTTTTTATTACCATATCAAAAAATACAAAGAGGCTGAAAAACCCTGTGGAGAGAACGCTTAGTTGTAGTTTTATAAAAGTGGACTGCGTTCAAATGTTCTGACCCTTGTATCTGCTGTGGGGGGGGGGGGCTCTCTTATCGTTCAACCATATCACACAAACATCAATAGATCAACAAAACGGTTGAAATTGAGAGTTGATTCTTGCTCTTAGGATTTGACCAAACAATAACTCCATACAGTCAGTAGCTACAGTAATTATAGCTTTCTTCATTGGGCTATGAGAGCCCAACGTGCAGACAGATGTTGAACATCAGTCCTAATGATCTGGTGTGGAGTCCACTCTCACCCACATTCACACCATTAAACACACTTGCTGTTTCATTTGGCCAATTTACAAATATGTTATGAGCTCCAACAATTGTCATTATGGTTTCATTCGTACCAAATGCATTTCTGGGACTCCACCTTTTCCTTTCAGGCTGATCAACTGTTTCAAACATGATGATAAAAGAAAAGCTATTGAACTAAGACATGATATATCTTCCTGTTTAGAACATCCCTGTGTGACTAATCCTGTACTAGCTTTCTTTATAAATCAGCATTTCAAAACTTAAGACTATGTTCTTCACTTCAGCCGTAACTAAATGTACCCTCTGTGGGACGGATAAAGGTATTCTGATTCTGAAGCCTGCAAACCATTACTTTTCATAATTATCCGTTAACCGTTATTTGGTCTTTTCTTGGAGCAACATTTCATTTCACTACATCGGTTAACACAGCTAACAGCCAAGTAAATGAGATTTGCTCTTCACCCACATTCAGAGGTCAGATTTTCCCATTTGATCCTGCAGCCGGCTTCCTCCAGGCCCGGCAGGCGGCCCAGTGCCCGCCGTGCAGAGCAGATATAACCCTGTATAAATACATGAGCTGCTGAGGCTGGGTGAGGACCGAGTCTCCATTAAGTCGGGTAATACAGCGCAACGCTGTTTAAACAAAGCTCCTCAGCGGGGCCTGTTGCAGCTCAGCCCCAGCGACTCCTCAGCAGACTGTAATGAGAAGGGAGGGGCTCTGAGGTGGGCGCCTCCCCACTGAGAACCAAATCTGCTCCACATATCTGAGCAAGGACACACAGATGAATTATCTGGGTGGGAGTCACAGTGGGGCCTGAGTGGAACAGTCAGGTAATGACATAACTATTCTTTTGGCCTCCTCTCCGGCTCTGCTCTCATCACTTGTGCCCAGCAGTGATTCTCTCTAATGGCTTTTAGCAGAGGTGGAATGACCATTGGACATCACTCTCCTTGGGATGCAGCACGCTGGAGGTGTGTCGAGGTGTGTCAGAGACAGTGGTAAAGTAACTAAGTACATTTACTCAAGTATTGTACTTACAGTGATTACTATTTTGACTATATTGAGTATTTCCGTTTAATGCTACTTTATACTTCTACTCGGCTACATTTCAGAGTACAGAGTACAGTACTTCTAAACTACACAGTATTTCAAGTATGTAAATTGTTCCACATTGACAAGCTAACATACTCATGCCTTTTGGTGTGTAAAAATATGAAAATATAATAAACGTCATTATATAATTCTGTGTAAACATCCATTCTGCACAACGAGTACTTTTACTTTGGTACTTTTGTACTACTTTATATGAATCTGTAAATGGGACATTGAACAGAATTTGTTCTTTTACTTGTTGTACTTTCACTATATTTTGATGCAGATACTTTTGTACTTTTTCCGAAGTAACATTTTGAAATCAGAACTTTTACTTCCAACACAGGAGAGAAGGATGAAATGTGTACAGTTGGTGGCAGCCTTTTACTCAAGATGCTCTTTTAAATAACCTTTCCCTTCTCCCTCTGATTGAGAAGCTACATCTACTGCACCAGACACTTGACACTAACATCTATTTCAAACTTAGGGATTCATTTTCAATTTAGATACATTGACTGTGGCTGCTCCACAGCCCTTAATCAACCAAATCACTGAGGATATTCCATCAGGTTGATTTCAGTGTTTTCTCTCAAAGTTCATAAAAAAGCCACTCTGCGATTTGTAACCAGAAACGTGTTGACTCGCCAGTTCTGTAAAGTAACACATTTATAAGATGTTGCCTTGAACAGAATTAATGGTGTTTTTCATGCATGGCAAGACAGATTAGTCTTTTTAGCTTCACTGCAGCCAAGTTTGTGCATCATCCTTCATACACTCTCCTCGCTGTAAACTTCCTGACTCCACCAGCCTCTGCATAGCAATGAGCGGCTGAATCAATGGCAGTGTGAGGCAGCTGAAATTATGATATTATCTACAAGCGGGCAATTGTTCTAATCCAAATCAATCAATCAGAAAGTAGTTTCCACACGGTGTGACTCAATCACTGCACCTGTCAGACTCACTGTGGTTAGACATTTCTTAAACTATTGAATGCTGTGCTAAATTAAAAAGGCTTTTTAACAGACTGTAGCTCTGAATATCAGTGACGGATAATAATCAGAAATTGTCAAACAAAAAAAGCCCCACTTACTATTTGATGGAGATGTTGCAGACGTTCAGACTTTAAAGGGTTTATCACCTAATTTAAAGTGGACCTATTATGCTATATTTGAAAAATATATTATTATATACGTTAACACTTTATATTAAGGTACACAAATTAACCATCAACTAGTTGTTAATTAACATGCATATTAGCAGTATATTGGCTCTTTATTAGTCATTATAAAACACTTATTAATGCCTTATTCTACATGACCATATTCTACAAGTAATAAGCCATTAGTTGAGAGTTTTTCCTCAATAAGCCTCTAATTAGTGCTTATTTATTGCAAGTAAGGAAGTTGTTGTACATGAGTTTTGGTCTTAATATGCTCTGCTCAATATAGGCCTAATAAGAACAAGAATAGTAATTCTCCCATAATAACACTTAACAAATATGACCTATTCTTACGTAACAAGACATGAAACTATAAGTGTTAGTTGTGTCTAAATAACTCAAAATGAGGTATTTATATCTAAGAACATGTTCCCTATTTTAAAGTGAAGTATTGTTCATAACCAATAAGCTAGTCGTTTGACTCTAATTGACCTGAACAGGTTCCCTATTCTAAAGTTGCCTCCTCTTCACACTTTGTAAATACATTATAGCACACAACTACTGAAATTAACCTCAACCGTACATGAACAAAGTAGGCACACGTTCAAATATCTGTTTTAATAATGAACCTCTAAAGAGAGGTTGGAAGAATACTGTATAATAGTGATTGAATATTATTGTATTCTCTTTTCTCGGAGTTGCACTTTGCAGACGGTCCCTGAGCACTCGTTTCTTCTCCGGCTGCAGATAGAGACCAATGTAATGTGCCCAGCTCGGAGGACGGCGCGTATTGGCTTTTTTTATCGAAATATGATTGTAGTTCGTTGTCAACCTTACCACGGTACTTAGGAGACGTCATTTGTGTCTGAATAATGTTTTGTTCATGAGTTATTGATCCGTGAAATCAGAATCTCCCAATATCGTTCCAACTTTACGGAACTAAGCCAGAAGACCGTCTCATTTCGTAGACCGCTCGGTTTGCTGTTCCTTCACTTTATTTTTATATTTATATACATTTATTTTGGACGAAAACTTAGCGTGAGGAAAGACAAGTGTGGCGTGAGTGCGTGAGAGATGGGTTAATTGCGTGACTCTCACGCTCAATGCGTGAGTGTTGGCAGCCCTGGCCTTATTAGGCCCATATTGAGCAGAGCATATTAAGACCAAAACTCATGTACAACGTAATGCACCATCTCCCCCGTCTCCATCACCGTGCCTACGTCAACCACCTCCCCTCCCTTCAAGAAAGCATCTGCAGTCTCCGAAGCCTGATAACAATGTGTGTGTACAAAATGCAACAAACTCTTACTGATATGTGCTGGGTCCAGGCTCAAGGGCGTATGGCACTCTCAACTCTTTCCAGGACATGCCGGGGCCCTGCCTGCCAGTAGCTTTGCCGATATCTGTGTTGATAGGTAATAGATTAAGAGCGGTGAATCATAGAAACAGGAAGTGCTCAAACGTTTGTGTGAGTTTATCAAATTTAGCAGTGATTCCATGTCAGCCACAGCTTGTTACAAAAAACATGACTGATAGTGTATCTAACAAACTTAAACTAGCTTTATTAAATGTCAGGTCTTTGGCAGGAAAAACGTTTTTAATGATTTAATGATTTTATCACTGAGCACAATCTCGATTTCATGTTTTTAACAGAAACTTGGATTAAACAAAATAACAGTGCAGCTGTTTACATTACATTACATTACATTGCATTTAGCTGACGCTTTTATCCAAAGCGACTTACAATAAGTGCATTCGACCAGGAAGACACAACCTTGAAGAAAACAGAATCATATAAGTACATCAGGTTTCATAGAGCCAAACATTTCAAGTGCTACTCAACTGGCTTTAGATAAGCCAGTCCTTTATTAGTATAAAAGGGCTTCGTTAATCGTTCTATCGCTCGAAGTGGAGTCGAAAGAGATGAGTTTTCAGTTTGCGCCGGAAGATGTGCAAGCTATCTGCCGTCCTGATGTCAATGGGGAGCTCATTCCACCATCTTGGAGCCAGGATAGCAAACCCACGTGTTTTCGCCGATGGGAACTTGGGTCCCCCTCGCAGCGAGGGCGCAACGAGTCGTTTGGCTGATGCAGAGCGTAGTGCACGCGCTGGGGTGTACGGTTTAACCATGTCCTGGATGTAGGAAGGGCCAGATCCATTCGCAGCATGGTACGCAAGTACCAGTGTCTTGAAGTGGATTCTAGCAGTTACCGGAAGCCAGTGAAGGGAGCGGAGGAGCGGAGTGGTGTGACTTCTTATCGAATCAACCCCTCCCAACTTTAGTTTTATGAGTCAGGAAAGAATGCATAAGAAAGGAGGTGGAGTTGCTATTCTGTTCAATGATTCCCTTCAATGCAGGAAGACATCGTATGGGAACTTTGCTTCTTTTGAATATGTGGCCCTTCGGCTGAAATGCTCCTCTCGAGCTCTGTTCCTAAATATCTATAGACCACCCAAATACTGTGCAAGCTTTTTTGATGACTTTACTGAACTGCTGTCTATAGTGTGTATTGACTTTAACCGTCTAGTCATTGTTGGTGATTTTAACATCCATAATGACAACCCCCAGGACAGAGGGGCTAAAGAACTGTTTTGTGTTCTTGATAGCTATGGACTGACTCAGCATGTGACGGAGCCCACGCACAATAAGGGGCACACTCTGGACTTAATTATCTCAAAGGGTCTGAATATCTCTGAGGTTGTGGTGACTGATGTTGCACTCTCTGATCATTCCTGTGTTTTCTTTGAGAGCTCTATTTCTGTTCACAAAAATGTTCAAAAAGAGGTAACCACAAAGCGATATTTAACTGAAAATACTAGGGAAATGTTTACTCAGAATGTCTCTTCCACACTTGCCCGTGCTAACATCTCAGTAAATGAGCTAGTAGATCATTTTAATTCAAAAATGTAAAATGTTATAGATGCCATTGCTCCAACTAGGGTAAAGGAAGTGACTGGGAAGAAAATATCTCCATGGAGAAAGGCCATGACCGTGAGAGCAGAAAAAAGAGAATGTCGAAAAGCTGAACGCAGGTGGCGAAAAACAAATCTCCAGGTTCACTTTGAAATCTATAAAGAGAGACTTGGCCTTTATAATTTGGAATTGAAAAACGCACGACAATCGTTCTTCTCTGACATCATTACCAAAAACAAAAACAACGCACGTGCCTTGTTTGATACCGTCGACAGACTAACTAACCCCCCAGTGTCAGTAGCCTCTGAATTTCTATCCACCAGGGCGTGCAATGATTTTGCCTTTTTCACTGACAAAATTCAGAAAATCAGACAAGCAGTCAGTGCCTCTGCATCAGGAACAGCAAATGTGTTGTCTCTGTGTCCACTTAACATCAATTCAGACATCATGACACAATTCCATCAGATTAATGATAAAAACCTAGAGGACATTATTCAACTTCTGAAATCCTCCTCCTGCTGCCTTGATATTATTCCAACAGGATTTTTTAAAGATGTTTTGCCTTGCATGGCCTCAGATCTACTTCATATAGTAAACAAATCTCTTCACTCAGGTATTTTTCCACAGGCCCTGAAAACTGCAGTCATTAAACCGCTCTTAAAAAAGAATAATCTAGATCAGGGGTGCCCACACTTTTTGGGCTGGTGAGCTACTTTTGAAATGACCAGCTCACCGAGGTCTACCAACCAAAAATAAAATCCTAAATTGCAAGGGTTGCTGAATAACACGTTTTATTTATACATGGGATAACTACAATAGGGCTGCAACAAACGACTCATTTGATAATCGATTAATCTATCGATTAATGAAACGACTAATCTACTATTCTACCATTTTAGGCATGTGGAAACTAACAATGAAGACAATAAAGATTAACACTTGATTCAAAAATACATATATTATTAAATTAACAAATTGTTTACAAAACTAACATTGCTTTTTATTTAAATAAAATAAATAATATTTCACATCAAAAGAAACAACAACGTTTTAACAAATCATATTAAATAATCTGATAACAGAACTGTAAACAGAATAGCTGAAACTTTAACAAACTAAATAACTCAGTTTCCTCTAATCATTAACCCATGTTTGTATAATGTAGCTAACTCCGTGTGTTGCTGCTAGCATACATAACACCTGACGTGGAAACGTTACTCGTGGATGGGGCTACAGAGCTACTAGAAAGACAGTGGAACCTGGTGCATTCCTCCGTCTGAATGTGGAGCACTTTTGCTAAATGTTTGACACATTGCTCGTGTTACCGCCCTTACAGTACATGCTAAACTCTCTTGGCAAGGAGCATTGTCCACCTCAAGACGGGTAACATTTAACCACACCTTGGAGCGCTTCTCTCCGCCATCTCCTCCGTGTGTTGCTGCTTGTAGCAGCCGCGTGTGTGTAAACTGCCCCGCCCCCTCGCGCACAGACGGGAGAGAGAGATCTCGTCTGGATTGGAAAGGTCGAAAATACACCGACCATAGACGCATTTGTTTGTCTTTTTGCATGTTAGAAACGAGTTGGCGACACTAAGACTGCGAGATAATGTTTGTGTAGCAATAATACATGACCTTTCTCTTTCTCAACTCGTTACTCGGAGGGAAGTCGCTGTCATATGCCTTGTGAACACTCCGATAATGCCTCTCCACGTTACCTTTCTTTGGCAGAGCGACGCTTGCTTTACAAATAAGGCAAATAACCTTTGAATATAACATCACAACAAAATATTCTCCCTCCCATTCTGGGTGGAAGTGGTATGTCTTTAGCTTTTTGCTCGGTCCCGCACTCATTTTGTTGTTTGTCTCTTGTTAGTCTCTTTAACTTAATTTGAGTTTTCCCGGCACTTGACTGATATTGTATCGCTTTGCATTCTGGGTTAACAGACTGGAAAGCGATAGGTCGCTTTTTCTGTCAATCAAGTAAACTCCTGAATTAAGTGTCAGGGAGGCCAAAGGAGGAGGGATCAAAACCTGTTTTGTCTATTTTAACGGAACTGGATTTTTTTTTTTTATGAATGACTCGCGATCTACCAGCATTGCCCCCGCGGTCGACCGGTTGCCCGCGGTCGACGTACTGGGCACCTCTGAAGATGCTTCAGTAATGAACAATTACAGGCCCATATCAAACCTCCCATTTCTAGGTAAAATCATTGAAAAAGTTGTTTTTCAACAGTTGAGTAATTTTTGCATTTAAATAACTGTTTTGATGTGTTCCAGTCAGGCTTTGGTCCAAACCACAGCACTGAGACTGCTCTTGTAAAGGTCTTTAATGACATCCACTTAAACACAGACAGTGGCAGAACTTCAGTGTTAGTATTATTAGATCTCAGTGCTGCGTTTGACACTGTTGACCACAACATATTACTAGACCGACTGGAAAACTGGGTGGGACTTTCGGAAACAGTTCTAAATTGGTTTGAATCCTACTTAAAGGACAGAAACAACTTTGTTTATATAGGTAAATACACATCTGAGTTGACAAATATGACATGTGGGGTACCTCAAGGCTCCATCTTGGGGCCTCTTCTCTTTAACATCTACATGCTACCACTGGCTCAGATAATGAAAAACAACAAAATAAGTTACCATAGCTATGCGGATGACACACTATGCAGATGACACATATGCTCCAATTCAAACAGTGAGTAAGTGCATTGAACAAATCAATGACTGGATGTGTCAGAACTTTCTCCAATTAAACAAAGATAAAACTGAGGTAATGGTTTTTGGAGGGAAGGCAGAACGTATAAAAGTTAGCGCTGAGCTTCAGTCTGCAATGTTCAAAACAACAGATAAAGCCAGAAATCTAGGTGTAGTCATGGACTCTGACCTGAGTTTCAACAGTCACATTAAAACAGTTACTAAATCAGCCTACTATCACCTAAAGAATATATCTAGGATTAAAAGACTAATGTCACAGCAGGATTTGGAAAAACGTGTCCATGCTTTTATCTTCAGTAGACTCGACTACTGCAATGGTGTCTTCACAGGTCTCACTAAAAAATCTATTAGGAAGCTGCAGCTGATTCAGAATGCCGCTGCTCGAGTCCTCACTAACACTAAGAAAGTGGATCACATCACTCCTGTTCTGAAGTCTTTACACTGGCTTCCTGTGTGTCAAAGAATAGATTTCAAAATACTGCTGCTGGTTTATAAAGCACTGAATGGTTTAGGCCCAAAATACATTACTGACCTCCTGCTAAATTATGAACCATCCAGATCTCTCAGGTCTTCAGGGACTGGTCAGCTTTCTGTCCCCAGAGTCAGAACTAAACATGGAAAAGCAGCGTTCAGTTATTATGCTCCAAATATCTGGAACAAACTCCCAGAAACCTGAAGGTCCACTGCAACTCTGACTACTTTTAAATCCAGGATGAAGACTTTTCTTTTTGTCGCTGTTTTTAATTGAACTATTCAGATCTTAGACTGCACTGTAACTTTTTTTCTTTTAATGTTTATTTTATTAGCTTTTCTTTTTAACGACTGATTTTAAATGCCATTTTCTTAATGTCTTTCATTTTTTGTAAAGCACTTTGAATTGCCTTGTGTTGAAAAGTGCTATATAAATAAACTTGCCTTGCCTTGCCTTGCCTTGCAACAATTTCCTTACTTGCAATAAATAAGCACTAATTAGAGGGTTATTGAGGAAAAACTCTCAACTAATGGCTTATTACTTGTAGAATATGGTCATGCAGAATAAGGCATTAATAAGTGTTTTATAATGACTAATAAAGAGCCAATATACTGCTAATATGCATGTTAATTAACAACTAGTTAATGGTTAATTTGTGTACCTTAATATAAAGTGTTACCTTACATACCTATACAAAACATGTCTGTGAAGTTTTTTGCTTAAAATACCAAACAGATCACCCATTGTAGCCATGCCTCATACTGCTCATACCCCTCTTTTGCAGCCCTGTTAGAGAAACGCGGATGTTGGGTCCTTAGCTTTAAAAAAGAAAAAGAAAAAGAGGAGGCGGAGCTAATGCCTGATCAGAATTCTACAGGAGATAAAGTTAAATTCTGCTGTGATAAAGCGCCATCCTGTTCTAAACCACATCAAGGATTATTTCTGAAACAGTATGGAGCTCAAATGCTTTTTCTCTTGTGGGTTTATCACAAGGTGAGTTCTTTTTTTTATTTCCTGCTTTTTAAACACATGTGCTCTCCAGTACAGGTTAGCTCTGAGTGTTAGCGAGGCTTGCTAATGTAAACACAGACCATATTACGTCCAAAACACGTCAGGCATTGTTTCTGATAGCAACTTTCTGTGGGTCCGCCGCCGATTTTACGTAATATCGGCAGCAAATCTGTATCCGCTCGTTGTACCCCTGTTTTTAAAAGATGTGGGTACGGAGGAAAAGAGAAAGGGTTTTATTTTATGACGCTGCGTGAGTTCCCCCGACGCACCGGGGACACATATTTATGTATAAAAGATAGGGCAGTCAGTCGATTAAAATATTGAATCACATGATTGTCCATAGTTAATCGCGATTAATCGCAAATTAATGGCACATTTTCTATCTGTTCTAAATGTACCTTAGAGGGATATTTTTCAAGTTTGAATACTCTTATCTACGACGGAGTATTAGGGCCACACTTAGAAAAAAAACCCAGAGAGATTTCGAGAATAAAGTCGTAATAATACGAGAATAAATTCATAGTTACGAGAATAAAGTCGTAATATTACGAGAATAAAGTCATAGTTACGAGAATAAAGTCGTAATATTACGAGAATAAAGTCGTAATGTTACAAGAATAAAGTCATCATTATGAGATTAAAGTCGTAGTTTCATAAGTGACTTGAGAAGGAGACAACAGGAGCGTCCTGCAATAAAATGAGGAACGTGGAGCATCTTGTGAAGCAGTACTTTAGTTTAGGTTTCTCAAATAACTAAATATTTAATCTTTTGGCACATCAGCATCAGATTATCATAAGTATTAGAACTTTGAAAAGGTTGTGCAAGAAACTATGTCTATTTAGAAGAAAGAACCAAACGGACTTGGAGGAGATTGTCTCCTTTCTGCCTGAGGAAAATGGCTGGTTCTGGCCGACTACAAGGCTATCGTTGGTTACATCTACGAGCTGTTCAAAGGGGATTTGTTGTTTCACAAGAAACAATGAGACTTGTAATCAAGGCTTTGGATCCAGAAGGAGTCGAACGATAGCCTTGTAGTGGAATCGGAATGAGCTCCCCATTGAAATCAGGACAGCAGATCAAATCAACACATCTTCCGGCGCAGACTGAAAACTCATCTCTTTCGACTCCACTTCGAGCGATAGAATTACTAACAAAGCACTTATAAACTAATAAAAGACTGGCTTACCTAAAGCCAGTTGAGTAGCACTTGAAATGTTTTAGCTCTATGAAACCTGATGTACTTATATGATTCTGTTTTCTTCAAGTTTGTATCTTGTTGGTCGAATGCACTTATTGTAAGTCGCTTTGGATAAAAGCGTCAGCTAAATGCAATGTAATGTAATGTAGTCGACCAGAACCAGCCATTTCCTCCTGCAGAAAGGAGACAATCTCCTCCAAGCCCGCTTCTCAAGTCCCTTATGAAACTACGACTTTAATCTCGTAATTATTACTTTATTCTCGTAACATTACGACTTTATTCTCGAAATCTCTCTGTTTTTTTTCTTAAAAGTGTGGCCCTAATACTCCGTGGTACTTATCAACATATGAGTGGACAAATATGCTTTATGCAAATGTTTGTTTATTATCATTTGAACAATGACAAATATTCTCATGAATATTAAACACAACAACCTCTGAAGATTACAAATATTGGCCTCAATTCAACCTGGAACCTCTCTCATACAATACAATAATACAATAAAAGTGTGTTTGTGTGTGTGTGTGTGTGTGTGTGTGTGTGTGTGTGTGTGCGTGTGTGTGTGTGTGTGTGTGTGTGTGTGTCGGCGCAGTTGTCGGCAAAATGCCGCTCCTCTGTTTTCATAACTGTCAAAGCATGAGACTGAAGTTCCCACTGTGGGTCAAAATAATGCGCTGTGACCCCGAGATAACTGTCATTACTGAGTGAAGTCCAATAGTCTCCGGTGAGCGCAACTGTGGAAGTCTTTCTTAAATCCTCCTCTACTTTCGCTTTTTGGACTTCATACAAGTTGTGTATTTTCGACACAGTGGTGGCTCTGGAAGGCAATTCATAAATGCAGTCGTTGGATGCGACCCGAATTATATCACGCAGTCCTCCACAATGTTAATTGGCCTGCAAGCTGTCGCCACCCATTTAGCGATCTTTGTTGAAAGTTTGCTGCTCGTAGACGTGTCCAGGCGGCAGGAGCGGGGCTGTCGGCATCAGCAGTGTGCTTGGATTGTATAGATGGTATTTTAAACTCGATGCGCTCTGAAACTACGGGGCGGCCGAGGACAAAAAATGCACATGCGTTAAAATAATTAGTGGCATTAATTGTTTTGCGTTAACTTGACAGCCCTAATAAAATACATTTAGCATGATAGGTCCCCTTTAAAAGAAAACACCTGTTTCCTCACTGACTGATTTGTATCAATACAGATCAGCTGCTGGATTTTGTCTCTTAAAATCATGGATGTGTTAAGAGAACTGGATACAGCGTTGGAGGCGGGGCCTCCTTCATTCCTTGTCTTATCTTTTTAATCTGTCCTTGGAGACAAACGAAATTCCCCTTATTTGGAAATCCGCTTTTGTTCTCCCACTGTTAAAAGGGGGTGACCTCACTCTCCTAAACAACTACAGACCCATCTCCAAATGATGTGTTTTAAATAAAGTACTGGAATCTCTGGTAAATCTACAAATGAAGGAGTTTTTATCAACAAATAATATTTTAATTGACTTTCAAACTGGTTTTAGGAAAAAACACAGCACTACAACAGCTGCCTTAAAAGTAGTACATTATTTTATTAATTTCTTAGACAATAGAGAGCATTGCTGTTACGTCCCGACTAGGGGAAGAGGAAAGCAACATACACCAGATTGAAATTGGTAATAATTATAAATGGCTTTATTACAAACGGGTGAAACAAAATGGCAGGCAAGCAGCCTGAAACAAACAAAAGGGCCAAAAGGGCACAGGTTGATAACCAAACAAAAGGAGGACTCTAAAAAATGAGTCTAATGGCATACAGGGGAGGCTGTGGCTCAGTGGGTACTGTGCTGGACTTCGAATCACAGGGTAGCAAGTTCGAGTCCCACTGCGTCAGCATGTCGTTGTGTCCCTGGGCAAGACACTTCACCCCAAATTGCTCCTGTGGGGATTGTCCACAGTACTGAATGTATGTAAGTCGCTTTGGATAAAAGCGTCTAACAAATGACATGTAATGTAATGTAATACAGGGAAAAATAAATACTAATATAAAGAACGAAACAAAACCTCACTTTAAAAGTGGTACAACTAACCAAATAATCTATACAAAACACAGCTAAACTAAAGGCAACAGTCACACAATACTAACCACTCTAAACACTATCTAAACACAGACCACACAAGTTTAACCACAGTTCAACAGAATTCACTAAGGAGCAAGTAGCGAGAGGCGTCTGTTCACTCAACAGAGCCTCCAGATTGATGATCGTCCCCCAGGCTTTGTATTAATCTCCAGCAGGTGTGCGCCGGCTGTGTGCTGCGATTGGAGTGCGTCGGGCCCGGCGCGCTCCAATCGCAATCTTCAGGGGCGGACCAGATGGCAGCCAATGACGGGAGGGCAACCGCACAGCTCATTTACATAGAACACCCACAGCTGAAAACACTCAGACGACCAGGAAGGCAGCAGCCGTAACAATTGCGCAGCACCTTTTATTGACTTGTCAAAGGCTTTTGATACAGTGGATCATGCCTTACTGTCACAAAGACTCCTTAGCATCGGTCTTTCAGATCAGGCTGTCTGTTGGTTCGAGAACTATTTATCATGCAGATCACTGTGTGTTCGGGCAGAAGGCTTAACTTCAACATCTCTTCAGATATCCAAGGGTGTGCCACAGGGATCTGTTTTAGGACCAATGTTATTTATTATTTATATACACAGTCTTAATAACAATGTTTTAAATGCTAATTTGCATTTTCATGCTGATGATACAGTAATTTACTGTTCTGCGTCCACCCCGAAGCAGGCTCTTTGTCAGCTCCAGAATACATTTAACATTGTACAATCCAACATGTGTGATTTGAAACTTGTTTTAAATGCTGCCAAGACAAAGCTAATGATGTTCTCGAAAGCAAAAACCAAGGACTTGAACCTCCCTCCTATCACCACCTTGCAGGGGTCGGAGATTGAATCTGTGTCGCATTATAAGTATCTTGGAATTATAATTGACAATTCGCTTTCTTTTAAACCACACATTGTGGAACCTTTGAAAGAACTAAGAATACAATTAGGTTTTTTCTTTAGATATAAGTCCTGTTTTTCATATGAGGCCAAAAAGAGACTAGTGTCTGCAACCTTTCTGTCTGTGCTGGATTATGGAGATGTGGTTTATATGAATGCATCTTCTCAGTGTATTCACTCGCTGGATACCATCTACCACGGTGCACTGAGATTCATCACAAACTTCAAAACCTTGACGCACCACTGCAACCTATACGCTCGTGTTGGATGGTCACAAATTACCCATCTGTCAAGAGCAAAACTACCGTATGTGGTTCTCAGAGCATGCGCACTGGAGTTTTCCCGTAAAACCAACCTCCGATATCCCGCTCTTGGCTCAGTCAGATGAACGGTGCCAAGTGCTAGGACTGTTTTAGGGAAGAAAGCTTTTAGTTGAGCAGCTCCACTAAATTGGAACAGTCTGCAAACATGTTTAAAACTGAGCACTTTGGTTCCCCTGCATCATTTTAAAACTCAGCTGGGTGACATGCTGTTTGATTCTCATGGTACCTGTCACTGTAAATAGAGTTTGTAAACTGTACCCTGTACATCATGTTGTCTGTCATCCTTATTGTTGTTCTGTTACATGTGTAACTAATATCCTGCAGGTCACCCTTGAAAAAGAGATCTTTTGATCTCAAGGGGCTTTCACCTGGTTAAATAAAGGCTACAAACAAACAAACAAACGGAGAGAGAAAAAACTCTGGATTTGGCTTTTTATTTTACAACTTTTAGACCCTAATGATTCAAATAAGGCCTATACAAATGTTCATACTGGATAGGTTTTTTTGCTAAAAAAACAATTATACACTGATTTACATATGTATCGTTCCTAATGTAAGTCAATGGAAAAGGTATTTCTTGGCCCAGTGATGTCATTGACTGACAGAAGTTGTAGTACCGCCGTTTGGCACTTCCTGGGGGCTTGGTTCAGATCTTCCCAAACGCTGCAGCCGCATTGTTTGCTGTAGTTGAACTCTCTTTAATTTGTAATCCGTCTAAGAGATTTCTCATAGACAGTTTCAGAGAGCAGGTAAACAAACTTGGGTAATATTTGGTAAAAGAAGAGCTTTACATGATTGCAACACCAGAACTTTTAGTTTTTAGACTTTACATTTCCATGGCTTTTTTTCTTTATCTTTTGCTTTTACGCTGGTCATTTTCACCATTTAATATACTTCTTGCTAACGAGAAACCAGAATTTGAAACTACGCAGCCGGAACAAATCTGCCTCTTCCTTCAGACTTCCTTGCAGAGCCCCTCTTCCAACACACACGAACGCGCACATGACCAATGAGGGCACGAGATAGGTTTGTGCACAGATGGAAGGCTGACAGGCAGGTAGGCCATCCAGTTACTTTAGCCGGGCCGGCTCAGATGATTGGTCGTGCTTTTTACAGCGCCACGGCTTCCAGAGATGATATTTTTGTATGTATTTATTGTCAAAGCATTTCATGTATTCATTGCTATCGGGATGTTAAGAGCATTCCATGGAATATAACAAAGTGTTTCTGAAATAAATTACTGTCACTGTTCAGTTCTGTTATTTACGCTCCTTTCAAACTCAAACTGTGGCTCCTTCTGTCAGGACAAAAACATTGTCTCCCAGGTTTTCAGCAGTTATTTTAAACAAGTGACAGCCTCATAAATCAAACCATAATTGGTTTAATTTTAGCATATATAAGCAATAGAGGTGGGATAAAGCTTTTTTGCATCCTGACTGTGAAAGATGACGGGAAAATGAGCTTGGTACCAGTTCAACTCTTCCTGTGGGCTATATATTTGTATAATCCATCATATTATTCCCCCCCCCCCCCCCCCCCCCCTCCGATGAGCAGCCGGAAGACTTCTCCTCGGCCCTCAGGAGGAGGCTGCAGGGTGCTGCTCCTCAGCTGCAGGTTAACCGGATGAGATCCCTGTCTTTATGCCCGCGCTTCATTTGACTTTACAGCCGCTGCCCTCTGAGCGTCGGGGTCGTGTGTCGGCCTGTCAGCCACACCACAGACCTAGGAGCAGTTCACACACTGCGAAGCCACATGTAAATTAAAGTTATATTTTTATGAGCTGCAGAGAGGTGTAGTGCTGCTGTAATGTAGTTGACTAGAATCTGCAAACAACTCACAGCCGGCGAGCCGCCTGAAGCATTGATCAATATTTATTTCATTATTGGGAGATATAAGATGGCGCCGGGTTGTCTGGCAGGCTGTCCACGCCTCTCTGCTTTAGTACTAGTGTTTGTTCTGTGTCTGTTTTGCTCAGTGACAAGGACCATAGACTATCTGTTAGTATACAACCGACACGAGCTGCTTAAGATCAAGGAAAATGTGGGCTTTTTTTGCGAAACTCCCCTCCCCCCTTCTATCGGATGTACCTGCACACCTACTGCGGGGCGGGCCCTCATTACCCTGGAGACGCAGACGCCGAGGCACACGTAGTGGCCGGCTAGTCAGGGTGAAAGAGTGGCTAGCGTGGTCTCCTGAGCTGGCTCAGCACCCCCGCCGTTTCCCCCCGGAATATGGACCTTGTTTTCGCCGCCTGGCCTCCCGACGCTCCCTCGCCATGGTCGGCACCTGGCTGGTACCTGTCGCTGATCCGACTCAAGAGCTCCATGTCCTGCGCCCCCAGTTGTCTCGCCTCCCCCCCTGATGGAGTGAACCACCGCAACCTTCGGTTGCTGGGCCGTGAAACTCAAGCGACTGTTGCCCCGGTTCCAACCAAAGGCTCGCTGGTAAATACGAGATCGATCGCAAACAAAACCTTCATCATCCAGGACTTCTTCACGTCACATGCTGTGGACGTGCTTTTTATAACGGAAACCTGGATGTCTGCGGGTGAGTCTGCTGCTTTTACAGAGCTATTGCCTCCAGACTGCAGTTTTATTAATTCTCCACGGACCACGGGTCGTGGAGGAGGCTTAGCGACTGTCTTTAGGAGCAGCTTGTACTGCAAACCCACGCCGTCCATCCGGTGGCGTTTTTATATGTACAAAAGTGATGGGGCACGAACAACTTAGATGTGTATAAGCTTCTGGTGCTTTTTTAAACACGTAAACAAATAGCTGTAGGCTATCTATGGTTCCGATAGAGAGAGGGGGGATATAAGGAAAACACAGACACTCATCACCGAGGTCACAATATCAATCAATCCAGCAGAGCAAGAGCCTATAGGCAAAACCCAGAAGAAGATATGACATCAAATGAACTTACCAAAGCTGAAGTAGATAACTTCATTCATTTTCTTTCAGTTTTACTGATTGTAATCGCTATACGCTGCTCTCTCTCGTCTCCTCTTCACATCTACACTTTTCGCAGCACACGTACTTACAGCCAATCAGCTCTCTGAACAACACCAAGATGACGTTTGGTGGGGATGGCAGCTCAGTGCCCCTATGGTGATTATTTCTTTGCCGCACACATTGAATAGAAAAATACTCTGAGCATGCTTAGTGTAGTTTTTACAGTACATGTTCATTTTAACAGCAGAGAGAGGGGCTTGCCCCACATCGCTCAACACGGCTCAATAGGCACACTGTAGACACTAATTAGAAGAACGCAGACTAAAGTAAAAGTGCATTATAATACAATATAAGGGTACTCTTACTTTACTTGATTATTTCCTTTTTTTGCCACTTTGTACTTCTAATCCAATACATTCAAAGGTAAGTTGTGTACTTTTACATTTGATTTCATCTGAATCTAACGTCTTATTCAAATACTTCAGAACAATTCTAATAAGTTAGCAGTTGTCTTGTGAAGAATCCCCCTCTGGAGCTGTTGGATTACAAACCTCGTGATCACAGGTAGAAGACGTTTCTCTTCTGAAGGCTGACAGCAGAGCCAACACCTTCACAGAGCTCCTTCTGTTAGCAACACACCTGAATGCTTTCTTCATTGATCACCTGCTGTCCTCGTGAAATATGTGGATACAAACATCAACATAGTAAAGGATACAAGTTTTTTTTCAAGCTGTTAACACAGTCACAAAATCTAATTCTGCAACACTCAACAAGTCACTATTCATTGTCATTCTACAAATGATAGCACTAGAACAACTTCTCTTTAACTGAATGTATGATGTCACTCATGCTCTCAGCATTTAGTCAGACATTTAATAATATCAGTAGCATATGTGTTTCCTGTTAATGTATGACGTATTAAAAGATTACGGGTGCAGTAAAGAGGTGTGGGTGTAGTTCATCATAAATACATTCCTATAATCTCCTTTGCTGCGTGTGTTTACCAGCATCTGCTGTCTGACGCTGTGATGTGAGACCTCGATGAACACAAGTCGCTGTTGGCAGATGGGTTAAAAATGTCGACATTTCACTTAGCAGCACTGTTACGTGCCGCAGCACTCTGGTCTATCCGGGGGGGGGGGGACAACCATCTGACACGTTTTCCTGTTTCAGTGTAGTCCTATGGGTATGAAGGGATGTGTAGTTTATGTTGGAGATTCATCATGACATCTTCTTCTGCTCATTACTGTGGTATACTTCATTAAATGAACACTGCAGGCTAAACTGGGTTCTGTGGCCCATGTGCATCTGTGATGTTGAATCTGTATATGTGAGCATGAATAAATGTATGAGCCCCTCCCATGTAAGTCTGCACAATCTCACACGGGCTACATTGTTTCTGTTGAGAACATATGGCGGAGGAGAGCAAACATGAAGTAATTGTGTACTCTGCCTCCGCTCCTTCATACCCTCTACATCTGTGGGCCCCCCCCCCCCCCCCCCGAGCATCCGACTGTCAGCTCCTCCACCGCGTACTCTACAAAGCTCTGCAGGCTCATTACGACATTGTTTACCTTTGTTGTCTTGTTGTTGGGTTTACTTCAACACTTCACAGTCGTGTTTGTCTTTCTGCCATACGTACAAGTGCTGTTGCTTTTTTCTGTACTTCAATTTGTCCTTCTGCTCCTGTGTCTTTTCCCGTAGGCAGTTTGTATTAGAATGTGAGTGCGTGTGTCACGGCAGGATTTACAAAGACAGCAAGATTCTGATTTAAATGAGTTCATTTACTGTTACACAGTTGTATTCCAGTGTGGAGGTTGACGGGTGGTTAGATGTGTAGCCAATAACCTTTAAGAGTTTGTCAAACACCTAAAATGACCAGCCTTACACACATGTTATTTTGCCCACTAAATGTTTCCCCAGAGTTTATTTGTAATTACCCCCAGTACCGACTTAGCCTGATCTTACTAACCATTACAGAAAAGCAATGCTAGCAATGGACACAAGAAAGCATTGTCATCCAATAAGAAGATGGTTTTGGGCAGGGCCCCCCAATAAGCTGCTGAGCACTGATGACTGGATAGTGATACCAGACTCAAGTAAGAAAGACAGTCTTGTTAATAAACGTACTAAGAATGTGACACTGGTGGTTGACAATCTCCTCAAGCAAAGCTCCAACATGACAAAGATCTCATTAAACTGTCCAATGACTCGCAGGCAGTGGTGTTAAGTAACTAAGTAGATTTACTCAAGTTAAGTAATGTTCTTAAAGGTCCCATGTCATGGCCATTTCTACTGATCATAATTCCATAGTTGAGGTCTACTAGAATAGATTTACATTGTTCAATGTTCCAAACTCTCATTGGTTTCTCATACAGCATCTCTGTATAGTCTGTGTGTTCACTCTCTGTCCTACACGGCTTGTTGGAGCTCCTGCCCCCCTCCCTGTGAGCCCACTGTGCGCTGATGTGTGTTTATGTTTTACAATGGCGTTTGTTAGCAAGCAGAAAATGACACCAGTAATGACAAACAGATGAGAATGCTGCGTGGGGTCTGGGTGCCGTGTTGGCGGGACGTTGCGGGGCTCGCTACTCCGCCCTTTGAGGCTCGAGGAGCCGACAGTGTGAGCTGGATTACTTGTGTTGTGTCCTGGTTGCTGCGAGACTGCGAGACAGCGAGACAGCGAGACAGCGCGAAACTCAGCATGAACTCAGCCTGACGTGAGTGTGTGGCAAACTGTGAGTGGAGATCCACGCAGCTGCGGCTGAGAAAAGATATGGTTGAGTGTGCCGGCGAAACTCCACGGAGTATCGCGGCTGAGAAGAGATACAGCTGAGTGAGTGTGTGTGTGAGGAGCTCCACACCACGGATTGGTCCATTTGGACCTGGGCATGGTCACGTCACTGTACCCAGGAAGAAAAAGAGAAATGTCCAAAGAGGTGTTCTGGGGCAGCATAGACAGGTATTTTCTGTGTTAGAGTTGTACTCCCTACAGGGTGTACTTTGAGGGTTTGTGACTCTGCAGACCGTCTACATGCAGAAAAAGCTTCATAACACACAAGGGGACGGGTAATAACCGGAAAAGCATGACATGGGACCTTTAAATAAAATGTTGAAGTATTTGAGTATTTCCTTTTCCTTTTTGCTACTTTATACTTCTACTCAGAGGTGAATGATGTACTTTTCCTCCACTCCATGTATTTAATACCTTTAGTTACTTCACAGATGTGGATGAATGATGTGAAATATAATCAAGTGTTAAATCAGACTTTAGTTCCAGTAAATTCACAAGCTACCCTGCAGTATATCAATCAATCAATCAATGTTTATTTATATAGCCCAATATCACAAATGTTACATTTGTCTCAGTGGTCTTCACAGTGTGTACAGAATATCAGTATGACAATACGACACCCTCTGTCCTTAGACCCTCACATCGTACAAGGAAAAACTTCCAGAGAAAACCCACAGTTTAAAGGGAAAAATGGGAGAAACCTCAGGGAGAGCAACAGAGGAGGGATCCCTCTCCCAGGACGGACAGACGTGCAATAGATGCCGTGTGTAAATTGAAAAGATAATACATTTGCAACATATACAAAGTCATTCAAACTAGCTGCACCTTCACCAGCTTTGAGAACACTTTCATGATCAATCATTATAAAACATATCATATATATTATTCTGAAATGGACCAATCTGCACAATGACTACTTTTACTGTCGCTACTTTAAGTAGATTTAGATGTAATACTCTCTGTATTTTACTTGAGTAACATTTTGATGTTACTCGAGTAAAATACTTTTGAGGACTTTTACTTGGAACAGAGTATTACTACACTACTTTGACATAAGTACAAGATCTGAGTACTTTATCTAACTCACAGGTTATAGGCTTTATACAGACAACCAAATCAGTATTGATAAATGACACCATGAATGTATACTCAAACAAACTGCATCACATACATACTGTGAGAAGAGATGTAGCGGTCCAGCCATGTGACACTTTGAATAAAACTCAAACACTGACCCCATAAAATGAGTCTAACCCCAGCTATCAGGGCTGCAGCTCCAAAGCACACTGACCCAGACGGAGCAGGACCATCGGCACTCCAGACGGAGCCTGTCCGGGCCAAGCTGGGAATCAGAGAGTCTTATCTAATCGATTCAGTGCCAGAGAGAGAGACAGAGGAGAGACAGAATAGTCCAAAGGGGTGAGGTAAGGGCCGCCTTAATGCACGGGCTGACCTGGGCTAAAGCCCAGGGGCCTACGGAGATCAGGGGCCTATCATGAGCCAATACAAAAAAAAAATGTAAATAAAAAAAAAAGGTTTTTTATTGCAGATGTTTTTAATTTTTTTTTAAATAAACAAAGTCTTGGCTTTCAGAACATGAAACTTTTATTTCAAAAATCACACGATAAATACATTTTTGAAGCTTGTAAAGGGAAGAAGACAGTTCTCCCTCGCCACTCTGCTGTTCCTCAGCGCCGCCCCCCTCCCTCCGCTGAAATTATGAATGTAAGGCGTATAGTAATCATAGATAACACGGCAGGGTCCGTTATAGTTTGTTTTCATCTGATCTCAAATAAACAAAGTCTTGGCTTTCAGAATATTAAACTTGTTTCGGCAAATTCAGATGATAAACACAGCTTTGAAGCTTCGGCATAATTACAAGCGGAGAACGGAGTAACTTAACGTCACTGCAGGCATAACAACAGCCGGTGTTTCTCGTGAGTGTTTTCCCCGGGAAACAAACACAATACACACAAATGTAAAAATACACAAACACACACACGTATACACACACACTCGTGAGCTTCCCCCAGACCAGTAATCCAAACGAAAATATCTTCCCTCCATACTATTTTGATCATTTGCTCCGCTAATCAATCAGATCGATGGATTCCAGAGATTTTTCTCAAAAATGATGACTCCGAAACAGTCAGTGGGCGCCACTTAACAGCCAATCAGAATGAGAATATGTTTCACCTGTGACGTATTGAAATTGCGAGTGATTGAGTGACAGATGAAGGTTGTTTAGGAGAAAAAGTTTGAGAGTGGCGCTCGGAAAAGGAAATTGTTGAGGGAAAAGGAGTTTCGAGACAAGCAGCTATTACAAAACATGCCGAAGTTTACAGGTTGTTTTAAACCTGTAGGCCAGGATGAGGAGGAAGGACAGATGAGTTCTGTACCGAGCGGCAGCGGTGCCGCCCGCGGGGCCTCTGAGCCAAGTAGGCTGTCTGGTTCTGATAGCAATGGAGTAGGGAGAGGAAAAACAGACAGGAGGGACATTATCTGTTGGAGGAGATGGAGAGGACGACGAGGATTTGCTACATAGAGGGGAGCCAACGGCAACCAGACAAATACATGAGGGAGGCCCGATACGTCACTCATCTGGAGGAGAGGACCAGGCGCGCGTAGAACAGAGTGGAGAAGTGCGATCACAGAGCCTGCCGAGACTATAAAGGACTTTGATTTGTTGTTTAAATAGGGGGCCTACAAAACCAGCCCTAGGGCCTGATGGCAGGTTAAGGCGGGGCTTGGTGAGGCCCCTGTGATCTTTGCTCAAAGTGGTGCCCCAGAACATTGGTCTCTGTAGGGACAGCGTCTATCGTTTGTCCAACCCAGTTAAGACTTAACCACGCCCACTTTTGCATGACGAAGCATCGACGCGGCGTCAGAGCGTCTGCCCGGCCTTTTTATCCCAACAAATATGAATTTTAATTTGACATTTGACAGCTACAGTCGTTTCATAGAGCATCTTTTTCAAAGTATATTGATGAAAATATACCGAAGTTGATCACAGTTATGCAGAGCTGCGTAAATGTTAATTAAAAGCTAACCCTAATCTTTCAATATTAACTCACCATGGATTTAGGAATAATGAAAAAGCAAATAATGTGTAGCACAAACTCCCTTTTCTATGTCACAAGAGTATATGCATACTCTGCACACTGTCAGAGGATTTCAAAAATATACCGCTGTCAAGTTTTCGAGCATGGCTTGTTACTGGATTGGGAGTAGGGGGTTAACGAAGGTGGGACTCCAGAGCTCCGCTCCCCCCCCAGTGAAGTTATCTCTAAACGGCAGGAAGTGAGGGGGAGGGACTGTGTGCTTCTACAGACTTGGGAAAGGTCGCCTGAACAGACCAAAACACAGAGTGGACTGCAAGCTGTAGAGGTGCCAGTTAACCTGCTGGACACTGCCTGTGTCTGTGAGCAAGGCACCAAACCCCCACTTGCCACCGGGTGTCAGAACACTGGCATCCCATTGGCTCTGACACCTCTTCCTTAGTGTTTATCTTAATGTCCTATTTAGGGCAGGGGTTTCAAACTCATTTTAGTTCAGGGGCCACATACAATCCATTTGACCTCAAGTGGGCCGGACCAGTAAAATCAGAGCATAATAACCTATCAATAACCACACATCACATTTGATGAACTATCTTTTACTAAACATTATGAACAACCTGACATTTCTTAAGAAAAATAAGTGGAATTTCAACAATGTAATGCCTCCAGGCTCGCCCCTCCCTACATGCAGATCACGCAGACTGCGTGGGCCTCATCTTGAGGAGGGGGCCTCATCTTATGCGCAATAATGCGCTCCGCAGTTACCCCGCTGCGAGGCTCCAGCGAACTAACAGTTCACGAGCATGCTCCACTAGCCCCCCCCCCCCCCCCCCCCCCCCTGTCAACGCTCGCGACACATACTGTAAGGGGGGCCTCATGAGACACCTTTGCGTGGTGCCACAACTTGACCAGGGGCAGCCCTGAATGCCTCAATGAATCATGTACACATGTGCATTACATCTTACAGATCAAAGTGTATCTACAAAGGCACAAAACATGTAGTCACCGGTATCTGGAACTGAACAATATAGAATTTACTTTATGATCAAAGCGACTTGTCAACATCTAGACATTATTTTACATTCATTTACACATCTGTGTAGTAATCCTGACACACCAAACAAACTAAAGTGGGAACTATTAAGGAAGAAGGTTCAGTAATGGCTTGTAAATGTATTTCCTTTGGGGTTTGATAACGTGCTCTCAGTGTTAATCTAAGCGTCCGGCTGTGCGGCAGAGTTCTGGTTCCACAGCAGACCAGTTGCTCAGGTGTGTTCTCCACTGAAGCTCCTGTCAGTGTGCAGAGCTTCAGCCTCAGCACAGCACTCACTGATTCTGATTCAGATTGCTCTTGATATTCAAATCAGCCCACCGAGGCATTAAGATGAGATTCATTGTACACTGTTTTTGTTTCATTTTTACAGCCAACAAACGTTTCCCTCCTCTCCCTCCTCCTCCTCCTCCTCCTGCGGCCGCCTCACTGCAGCTTACAGCCTTTTAGTCAAGTCTGTTTGCTCACTCCCAGCCGCTCAAACAGATAAAGTGGCAGCAATTTGAATCAGAGGCAGGGAAAACAGAAAACCAAAGCAGGTGTTTCAAAAACGAGATTCAAGAAAAAGGTTGCGGTGTGTCTCTCTGCTTATCTACGAGAGTGTGTGTTTAGGAGCCTGTGTGTGTCAGCACATGTAGCCAAAAGTGTGTGCAGTTTTTTCTGGGAGAGTGATGAATCACCTCAGGCCTCAATGTGCGGCACCTGGGAGGTTAACCACAGAATGTGTTATGGTTGTGAATATGTGTGTGTGTCAGATCCTCACTATGTCTCAGTGTTTTTTTATAACTTGACCCATGGAGCCACAGAGGCTGGCAGGGTGGAGCTCCTGTCCCCAGAGAGGACATGTCACCGAAAGAAAAGACAGTGGAGAGTCTCTCTGTGTGTGTGTGTGTGTGTGTGTGTGTGTGTGTGTGTGTGTGTGTGTTCTTCACTTTACTACCTATCGTACTTTATTCACAGTGTGGAGAAATCTGTTTGGATGAATTTAGATCATGGTCCTCTGAAAGGAGCAGTGTATTATCTAAACGTTGGCACATGTTAAGGAAACGTTGCAGAAGCAGTTATTTAAAGGAAGGTTTGGGAGCTGACTAACTCGTGTCCAATGATGAATCTCTACAAGTTCCATTAAAGGAAGGTTTGGGAGCTGACTAACTCGTGTCCAATGATGAATCTCTACAAGTTCCATTAAAGGAAGGTTTGGGAGCTGACTAACTCGTGCACAATGATGAATCTCTACAAGTTCCATTAAAAGAGTTTTGAAAGGTTTCTTGAAGAAATGTGAATGCCTTCCACCTGCCAGGGACTGCAGATGGAAATGAGCCTGTACCTGGCTTAATCTGGCACATCTACCTGATGAAGTACTCGTGTTCATTAATGTGCATTTTCCCATCTTAAATAAATAAATACAAATGTGAAAAAACATTAACAACGTTATGAAATAACTGTTTAAAGGCATGTACAGAAAAGGTGAAAGCATGTTGCTCTTAAGCCAAAAACACATAAATGATCCTGTAAACAATACTTTTGCTTTATCTTGAAGTTACAATACAATGTTAACGCCCCATTATCAAAGTACTTTACTATTCACACAAAATGATCATTCTGCAATTTACAAATATGTTTTTATCTTGCTTCTCTCTCAAGCATCTTAAATATATACACATAATAATTCCCTATTCACTTCACAGAGCACTGTTTGATATTGTGTGTGTGCTACTAGTTCTTGTAGTGCATACATGTACTGTAGCCCCTATATAAAGGCCACACACATGTCCCAATGGAATGCACACGAGTTTCTCTTTACCAATCCACAATACAACACTACTGTATTAGTCAATATATAATGTTGTCAGAACAACAAAGACATGACAGGATGTAGTGTACACATGGCAGAAACACTGCAGAGTGGTGCTTTTCAAAAGAACAATAAACAGTCTTCGGCTGCAACTGGCTGCATGAAAGACTTTAATAAGGAATACGGTGGTTTAATTGGTCTTTTATCGTGTTAACGATGGAGTGCCCTGCCTCTGGCTACATTTGACATCACGCTGGAATATTTGTAAACTGATTTTTGCAAGTAAAGAGAGCACAGAGAAAATGTTCTAGAGCAGTCTCTTATTTGCAGAAGTGTTCCGTCCTGATGCGTCTTCACGTTCACCTGCGTATGGAGCCAAATGCTTGCAATGTGGAATGCAGCTGTCATAAAGAAAGTGAAACACAGAAGAGATCAATTGAGAAAAGGATCTGCATCTAATTATTTGATTAAGCCGAACATCTTTAAACTTGAATTCTAAATATCAACAATATAGACTTCACAAGCTGTTCTAAGAGACCGTGTCCAGCTGTGAGAAGCTCCATCCACATCATATCAGCTCATTGAGATCAAGCTTTATTTAGTTACTAGGACACAGTTCAAAGTAGCTTAAAGCAAATATTAAGAAAGCTGGAGCCATTCATTATAAACTACATATACAGTTCAATAATAATAATAATACATTTTATTTGTAGGCACCTTTCATGACACCCAAGGACGATATGTTAAAAAAACAAGACAGAACATGATAAAAACACAAACAGGAAATCATGGAGGAGACAGTCAAGTGGACACAAATGAAACATATAATGGGGAGCACTACAGCGAGTAGGCAGATTTGAACAGGTGGGTTTTTAATTGGGATTTGAATGTGGTGATTGTGTCTGACTGTCGGGTGTGCGGGGGGAGGGAGTTCCAGAGTCTGGGAGCAGTGCAGCTAAAAGCCAGAGCACCCATGGTGACGAGGCGTGGGGTGGGGGCGGTCAGCAGACCAGCAGAGGGGGAGCGGAGGGAGCGAGAGGGGGTGTACTCCTGAAGAAGGTCAGCCAGATAGGGGGGGGGGGGGGGCAGGTTATGTAGGGCTTTGTAAGTGAGCAGTAGGTTCAGAATATGAACTATGTGTTGTTCCCCAACACACGTGGAATGAAACATGTATACAACATATTGATATGGTGTTTCCAGTGTCCCTCTGCAGTGTGCATGCTTTACGGTGCTCTGTAATCGTTCAGTCTTCTTCGCTCTACATGTTCCTCTCTCATCTTCTCTCTGCCGACTCACACCCGCATATAGATGGCTCGAGTCTATCTCATGTTATTTATCCTGATCCTGAGACTGATATATTTGCATATTATGTGCATGGGTTTAAATATAGTAACAGAGAATATTAGCTCAGCCACCTTTCCAGGAACATTTCAGTAGGATCTGTGAGGTGCCAGATGGCGATATCTCACACTCATCAGACAATAATTGGTTAGAAAGCAGAACAGCCGGGTTGGACCTTGACAAGAATCATTTGCATAATATTCATAATATAAAGTTGTGGATGCTTTAGAGCCGAAAACCACTAAAACCATAACATTTGTATTCATCAGTTATTAAATGCTTTGTTTATTCTGATGAACTGTCAGTGACCTTATCCCATCAACATCTTTTAGCTAAATATTTCCACCAACACAACAAGACACTGTCAGGCTTTAGTGTTTGAACTTCTCTTCCCAGTTATCCAGAGTGACCGCTCACACAGCTCCAGCTGAGAACACACCGATCCTCTAAACCAGTCCACACGGTGCTTTTGAGACATGATTAAACAAGTTGTCTTAAAGCTGCACTAAAAATGTTTTCATTAACACTGGAATATACACTCACAGGCCACTTTATTAGGTTCACCTTGCTAATACCGGGTTGGACCCCCTTTTTAAAATGTGTTCGTGGCATAGACTCAACAAGGTATTGACATGACAGCATCACGCAGCTGCTTCAGATCTGTCGGCTGAACATCCATGATGTGAATCTCTGGATCCACCACATCCCAAAGGTGCTCTATGGGATTGAGATCTGGTGATGGTGGAGGCCATTTGAGTTCAGTGAACTCATCGTCATGTTCAAGGAACCAGTTGGAGATGATTTGAGCTTGGAGACATGGAAGTAGCCATCAGAAGATGGGTCCACTGTGGTCATAAAGGGATGGACATGGTCAGCAACAAAACTCAGGTAGGCTGTGGTGTTTAAACCATGCTCAATTGTTACAAAGGGGACCAAAGTATGCCAAGAAAATATCCCCCACACTATTACACCCCCACCCCCAGCCTGAACCGTTGGCACAAGGCAGGACGGATCCATGCTCTCATGTTGTTTACGCCACATTCTGACCCTACCGTCCGAATGTCCCAGCAGAAATTCATACTCTTCAGACCAGCCAACATCTTTCCAATCTTCTATTGTCCAGTTTTGGTGAGCCCGTTGAATTGTAGCCTCGGTTTCCTGTTCTTATCTGACAGGAGGGGCACCCGGTGGGGTCTTCTGCTGCTGTAGCCCATCTGCTTCAGGGTTCCACGTGTTGTGTTCAGAGATGGTCTTCTGCATACCTTGGTTGTAACGAGTAGTTATTGGAGTTACTGTTGCCTTTCTATCATCTTGAACCAGTCTGGCCATTCTCCTCTGACCTCTGGCATCAACAAGGCATTTTGTCCCAGAGAACTGCCGCTCACTGGATATTTTCTCTCTTTCGGACCATTCTCTGTAGAGATGGTTGTGTGAGAAAATCTCAGAAGATCAGCTGTTTCTAAAATACTAAGACCAGCCCGTCTGGCACCAACAACCATGCCACTTTCAAAGTCACTTAAATCCCCTTTTACCTTGTTCTGATGCTCCGTTTGAGCTTCAGCAGGCCTGCTTGACCATGTCTACATGCCTAAATGCATTGAGTTCCTGCCATGTGATTGGCGGATTAGATATTTGCCTTAACGAGCAGTCAAACAGGTGTACCTAATAAAGTGGCCAGTGAGTGTATGTGTAATATGAAAGGTGTACACCAAAACAGAGGTAGAGAGAAAGGGAATGTTAGAGACAAGAACGACTCCAAGCTAATGCTAATGTTGCTCCTTTGGGTTTGGTCAATTTGTAATTATCAATAAACATGAACCAAAAACAAAAAAAAGCAAAGCAGCTTTAAGCAATCGGTCTTAAGCTGTATAATTACCGCATTATCCATCTCAATGCATAACAATGGCAATATGTAATTAGCTAAATAAGTTTGTCAGTAATTGTCGCCAAGAGGCTCAAAGTTCTTGTTCCATGATGTTTAATACAGAAGATAAAACTATCAATCACCATTGCAGGAATACCAACACATATCTGAGCGAGATCCCCTGCCTGTCCTCCACGCCGGCACCACATGCAACAGAAGAGCACAAAGCACACAGATGATACTAACATCAATTACCAAAAACAAATGTGTACTGTCCAAACAAATGATGATAAAGGAAATAATAACCGCAGGCTAAATAAGCATGTTGGATCCTACAAGGCATTCTGTGTTTGCAAACTAAACATTAATAATACATGTTTATATTGCGCTTTTCCTTGTGCTCAAAGACACGTTAAAAGAAAATAAATAAAAGAAAAAAATGAATTAAAAGAAAGTCCTAAGCTAAGTGTAAAGAGGCCACTTGGTTTTAGAATCAAGAGTCAGTGTGTGCAGGAACTAAGTGTGTTAAGTTGTTCATTCAGGCTGTTTAAGCAGGCTGGTTATAAACCATTGGCTGATTGCTAAAATACACTGAAAAAACATTGACTTTGATTCAATGTATTATTTCAACAGATTTCACATAACTGTTTGGTTAATTGAAGGTAATGATAATAAGTTAAACCTCATATTGTTTTATTTAAACGTAACATTATTACTTTTAACTAACCTAATACAATTATGTGAAATCTGCTGATATAATACATTTCATTAAAGTCAACCTTTCAGTTTTTTTTTTCATTCACTTTCAGGCATTCATTTCCTTGCATTCATTCATGGTGTGTCTTTCCCCCCAGTCACACTGTAGTATTCCACTGAGCTGCCTCTGATGATCTGTTTTTCTTTGGATTGTATCTTCTTCTATATTTAAGCAACGCATCTGACTGCTCACACAGCAAACACAGTGTTTCTGTATTCAAGGGAACCAACAGTTGGTGCTTTGAAGACGCTATGTGAGTCCGCTTTAAGCTTTTGCTCCGTCCTGAGTCAACCCCACAGACCAAAGCTCAGAACATGAACACAAGACATGTTTCTGCTGATGCATATTGAAAACTGTTCACAACTAAATGTTCAGACTGTATTAAATAGAACACTTCACTGCTGCTCATTTGTTGAGGACAAGCCATAGAAACCCACCAATGAGCAATCGGGCAAACATGGAATTATTCCCACTGGGCTGTGAGAGTCAGACGCCAGCTACATCTCAATCCTTTCACTGACAGAATGAGTTAGCACTTTGAAAAGCATTTTGAAAACCGCCACAAAGGAGGATTCACTCAGAGAGAGTAACAAATGGGTTCTCGCCGAGCAGAAACATCTCAGCCTTGATGCAAAGTTACGATGGAGCCGGGGCATCAGATTTGAATTGCACTGCTATAGTATTCTGGAGTAAACACAGCCGGTGAGAAGAGCCTTGAGAACACATTTCATTTCCAATAAGCATGAAAGCTCTGCAAGTGCCGTCACAGAGGGGCAGCGGCGAATATGAATGACTTTAATAATACCTAACCCTGGTCCATTTAGTTTAAAAGGTGCACTTCCCTAAATGGTATAGTGCATGATGGCTCACTGTGACACTTCAAATTAACTGAGCCAATGGTTATATTATTTAAAACGATACGATACGATATACTTTATTGTCCCTGTAAGGACATTTGTTCTGGACTCCATCCTGCAGTTCCGCATAGTGCGCATACACATATACAAACATAGTGGACATTAAGAGACATACACATATCATCAGTCATACACCGTTTAACAAACACAATACACAGACGCATACTGACAATGGCGACCTATTGCACAACCCTCATGGCCAACATAAACATGTGCTCTTTAAACATTCAAAATGTCTACTTTGGGAGAGGTTCTTCCAAACACAGTTCGCCATCAGGTCAGTATGGGAAGTTCCCAAAGTCCAAATACAGTACATCTCTCCAGTGCCACAAACACATCACAACATATGAGGATTAAATGCATTACAAATGTTATCAGAATAAGTATAATTCTCTATCTTTGTTTGTTTATTTACTTCAGTGAACAATCTTTTCAGAAAAAGGCACACCATATCATTAAACAAAACTGAAGGCATTCTGACCAAAATACTGGAAATATACTTATAAAAGAAATAATAAAAAAAAAAAAGTCAAACACAAGTGGGCAATCAGGAATTAGGGTGTGTAGAAATTGGTAATATTGTGCTGCTTTTTGACTTTTGGAACTTTTAATAGATGTTTTGTATAGTTCCATGTCATTAAGAAAATCAATAAATACTGATATTGACAGACATTTTGAGGAAGCCACATTTGTGGATGAGATATTTATCTAAAATACTCAAATCACTCATTTCAAATTCAGTTATTTCATTTTTCAAATTGAAGGCCAAAGTGTATTAGTTCTCTGTGTAATGAGACCATGTGATATTTAATGTTATAGCAATAATATTATAAATATATTTCTCCTCCTTATCCCCCTATCCTTCAGTGTGTAGGGAACGTCTGTTTTGCCCCCCCCCAACATTAGCTGTCCATCAGATACCTTGCATATGAGTGTCAATGCTTCTGCCCTTCTCAGTCTATTCCTTAAAGCAGACATGATGATTATGTGTTTCCGATTGGCCTAAGAGTTGTACGTTTTTCTTTCTTTTCGAATACCCTTTTTTGACACTTAAATACAGCACTTTGACCCTCCCCTTTCCCCTCCTCACAAACTAGAGTCAGTGTACACACAGAAAAGTTGAATATAGGCAGAACTTAGTGTTGGAACAAATCACTAATGATGTAGCTCTTCCGCTGCCAGCCTCTTTAGTCTCACAGCGCTGGGACCCCAGGAAGCATCAGCCATATTCCTCTTGAAGCCAAATAAAAGTGAACAGCTAAGCTCCTGCTCAGCACTAGTAGCCTGTAACTGGAAATGATTTAGGGTCCCACTTCTGGGCCCTTTTATGTATTTCTCTGTCATCTTGTTTCTCTCTCTCAAACAATTCCCCCCATCTCCCACTCGTGCTCTCAGCAGGAGAGTTTGTGGAGCTGCAGAGGAAGAGATGAGGAGGAGAAGAGAGGGAGGGGGGGGGAGGCAGCAATCCGGGGGGGGGATCAGAGAATGGGGCATGAACCTGCATCTTGGATTAAAATAGTGTTATATATTGTGCATGTAGCACTTACAAAGGTTTGGCTTTAAGTGAAGCTAACCCAGTGTCACCTAATCTGTTGGCCATTTGTTTCTTCATGGGGGAATGCACTGAATTGTAAGTCGCTTTGGATAAGAGCATCAGCTAACAAGCACATCATTTATTCACGCACAAATTAAAAAAAAACTACAAAAACATAATGGAGACATGTGAAATGGGACCCCCAATAAGCTATAGGAAGCTTGATAACAAGGGCCCTATTGCGGCTGGAGGCAATCCAATTAAAAAAGGCAGCGAGGGGCTAAATACGGGAAGATAAACACTTTGATTCGCTCAAGAAAAGCGTGACTCCTTCCATTTCATTTGACCATTTATTGCAGGAAAGAACAAGCCAAAAATACAAAACACCCGATTGCTAATAACAGTGAGTGCGGTGAGTGACGAATGCAATTGATGGTTGAGGATATTGCGGTTTAAATTTGCGGTCAACCGAAAGTTTGGCCTCCTGACTCCCCCCCTCTCTTTCCATACAAACACACCCTGAGCAGGTGAGTGCAGCCGGGTCAAACCACTGACTCCGCCCCCAAACTCCAGGGCACGTTCACCAACAATATGTAAGAAATACCACATAATAAATAGAAACACATAAACCTTAAATATGGCTCCTACAGGCTCAGAAAATAAACATTAAGTATTTTCATTATTTATCATTAATATCATTGAGAGTTCATGTATTATGAAACATTAAAACCCAAAAATATACCCCACACTAACCAAAAACCTAAACTAACTATAAACTACTTCATGTTCTAAATGTCATCAGTCTTACATGTATTTCAAATAGGTTCATAAACACAGACATGTCATATGGGACATGTGTGGTACCTATGAATGCAGAGTATGCACCACAAATCCCCCTTTCAATACCAATGTGCACCCTGCACTATGCTGACATATTGTATATGGTTGTTAGTATTTTCTTATTTCTACATTATGTTCTTGACATTCTACATGTATGTTATTTTTATCTTAATATGTTTATCGTATGCGCCAAACTTTAAATTCCCTTTAAGTGAAGACCTACTTGGCAATAAGCTTGTTTGGGTTCTGAAGCTTCGTAGCAGAGAAGAGGAGAAGAAGAGATGAAAGAACTTCTTACAAACACCAACTCCTCAGTCCAGATCAAATTGAGCCTCACAGATCAGCGGTGTCATGATCGACCGCAGTCAGCTTTCAATTTCCTTTGATATCAATTTGAGTAATACAAATTCTAAAGTGTTTGATCAAATCTTTATCATAAAGTTGCAATATAATTGCAATAAGAGGAAAAAAGGTCCGACATTAAACTTATATCCCTTATTTGTTATTCATGCTCAGCTCCAGTTCCTCTTGCCTCATTCATATCATACTTCAAATGATTTTGCAATCACGCCTCGGGGGGGGGGGGAGCGGCGGGGGGAGGCAGAGACAGGAGAAACATTGCTCGCCGTTTCAGCTGTTCATAATTATTTCTCAGGCACTAGTGAGGACGCCCAGAGGCTGATGAAAGATCTTTTGAGAGCCTCTACGCTCCACGAGAAGTGCTCCATTAACTGAGGCATCATGGGAAATGTTGTGCTCTTAGCTGGACAGTCTACTGAGGATCCTTCACTAACAACTTCTGTTCTTTCTAAAGAGCAGCAGAGTTTGGCTTCATGATCATCTTTGTCCAGGTCCTCCATGTTCTCACTGTTAGGACCTTAGAGACGTTTTTACTACTGATGGAAGTGTTGATCTGTCGGTCGGTCCAACACTTTTTGTCCTCAAAATATCAGGTTGGCTCACCTACAGGCAGAGATGGCAAAAGTACACACTTCCTTCACTCAAGAGAAGTAAAGATACCTGTGTTTAAAAATACTCTTGTAAAAATTGGAGTACTCTTATCTTCTTTATTCAGTTAAAGTAAAGAAGTGTGGGCCCTAGCTACCATTAATAGAACATTCAATAACTTATATTTCAAATTGTAATACTGTCAGTCAGTGTTAGCTAATGAATGTAAGGCAAGGCAAGGTTATTTATATAGCACCTTTCAACACAAGGCAATTCAAATTGCTTTACAAAAATGAAAGACATTAAGAAAATGGCATTTAAAATCAGTCATTAAAAAGAAAAGATAATAAAATAAACATTAAAAGAAAAAGTACATGGATAAAAGTTACAGTGCAGTTTAAGATGTGAATAGTTCAATTGAAAGCAGCGGCAAAAAGAAAAGTCTTCAGCCTGGATTTAAAAGTAGTCAGAGTTGCAGCGGACCTGCAGGTTTCTGGGAGTTTGTTCCAGATATTTGGAGCATAATAACTGAACGCTGCTTCTCCATGTTTAGTTCTGACTCTGGGGACAGAAAGCTGACCAGTCCCTGAAGACCTGAGAGATCTGGATGGTTCATAATTTAGCAGGAGGTCAGAAATGTATTTTGGGCCTAAACCATTCAGTGCTTTATAAACCAGCAGCAGTATTTTGAAATCTATTCTTTGACACACAGGAAGCCAATGTAAAGACTTCAGAACTGGAGTGATGTGATCCACTTTCTTAGTGTTAGTGAGGACTCGAGCAGCAGCGTTCTGAATTAGCTGCAGCTTTCTAATAGATTTTTTAGTGAGACCTGTGAAGACACCATTACAGTAGTCCAGTCTACTGAAGATAAAAGCATGGACAAGTTTTTCCAAATCCTGCTGTGACATTAGTCTTTTAATTATAGATATGTTCTTTAGGTCAGTGGTTCCCAACCTTTTTTGTGTACTGTACCCCCAAAGCATTTCAAGCCAACCTAAAGTACCCCCTACTACGCAATCAATCGTGGTGATCCCCAGGATATATTAATAGTCTATATATTATGGCAGACCGGCTGTGTGTGTGTGTGTGTGTGTGTGTGTGTGTGTGTGTGTGTGTGTGTGCGTGCGTGTGTGTGTGTGTGTGTGTGTGTGTGTGTGTGTGTGTGTGTGTGTGTGTGTGTGTGTGTGTGCAGTGGCAGCACATATCAGACCCGGGCCGGGGGGCGGGGCCTGGATACGGCCCTGTGTGTAGCTAAGGTGAAACCTGGGAGTGGAAGAAGGAGAGAAGTGACGAGGAGAGATAGAGAAGAGGAGGATATTTGTGTCTGTGTGACCCAATGAGACAATTAATGTGACACTTAAATCATATTCAATCATAACTAATCATATACATTATAATAGCCATTGTTTAAAGACTTAAAAAAAAAAGTAAGGTAACTCACCAATTAATGTGACACTTGAGCCTGTTTCTCCCTCATCAGTTTTGTGAGTCTGGGGGAGATTGTTGCAACAGCTGTGACCAGGTTATTCTCCAAGTTGAGTCTCTTCCTGTGTTTAGTCTTGATGTGGGTCATGGCGGAGAATGTCACCTCACACAGGTATGTGGACCCAAAAGGCAACAGTTCATTCAGGGCATGTTTCCCCAATTCAGGATACTCCTTCTCCACACCACACCAGAACTGTGTCAGTGGTGTGCTGGAGTACCTCATCTTCAGGCTCCTATCTGAGGACACATCTATGAGGTCTTCTTGCAGTCTGGCGGGAATGCTGCTTTAATGCACGTCACAAATGGATTACGCACCCAGTCCAGTGTGGATGACTTGTTGTCAATATCAGGGAAGTAGGAGTTGAACTCATTCTTGAGCTTGGACAAATGTGTGTGTACTATTTTCACAATTGGAGCTCTGTCACATTCACCAGTAGCAATGTATGCGTTCAGCTGCAGGAAACAACTTGTATCCCTTTTTTCACATTTGCTCTGCCAGAGCTTGATCTTCTCCATGAATCCACACACTTTGTCATACAAGCTAAGAACATGTGTGTCTTTACCTTGAAGAGAGAGATTCAGCTGGTTGAGTTTGCTGAAAATATCAGAGAGGTATCCCAGCCGAGCTACCCAGTCAGCGTCGTCGAACATAGCCACAAGTGGGTGTGTGCTCCGACAGAAATGCCCTCACTTCATTGCGTAGCTCGAACAGCCGCTGTAACGTCTTCCCTCGGGATAACCATGCGGACGTCAGTGTGAAGCAGGAGCTGTTTATGTTCTGACCCACCGTCTTCACAAGGTGACTGAAACAGTCTATGATTCAAAGGCCTGGACTCTATGAAGTTGATCACTTTTACGGCATCATTCAAAACATCGTTCAACTCTGGATTCATTCTCTTGCTAGCTAATGCTTCTCGGTGAATCATGCAGTGCGTCCATGTAACGTCAGGGTTTACCTTTTTTATGTGGGCCATTAATCCATTTACTCTGCCGGTCATCGCCGCAGCGCCGTCTGTGCACACATGAGAGCAGGATTTCCAATCCAGCTTGTGTTGAGAGAAAAAATGGTAAATAACGTTAAAAACGTCCTGTCCGGTAGTTCTCCCCGTGAGTTTCTTGCAAAACAGAATGTGCTCGTTTATCTCCAAAGTGTCTTTGTAACGCACAAACGCAATCAGTTGTGCTTCCCTACTGACTAATTGTAAATAAGCCATCTGTATGTCTTATATGTCTTAAATGACATGATGAATTGGAAATGGGGGACCCTGATGTAAACAAGACGAAAGTCTTTCTCTGGTCTGCATCCCCTTAACAATTGTATGTTTTGAGCTGTACTGTACTGTACCCAATATACAAGCTGTTCATAAACTTTTCAATCAATCAATCAATCAAACATCCGTTGATTCGTCCAACTGCAAAGCGAACATACCAGACGCTTTACATTTTTCCACCACTTGGTCAATAATGTCAATTCCCATGTCGTCGATCCGATGGCACACAGTATTATTTGACAACGGCACTTTCTTCAGGACATCAGCTGCTTTCTTATCGAGCATAGTTTCTGCGAGAATTATAGCAGCAGGCAAGATTAGCTCTTCGGCTATGGTAAATGGCTTTTTCGATTTAGCAACGAGTAGCGACACCAAGGCCTTGGTTGAGACCGATGTCGCTTTCTTTAGTTTTTCTTGGCTTCCCTTAAATTCAGCCAGCTTTTGGTGGAAAAACTCTGCAGGCTTACCCACACAGGCGGGATGTCTAGTACTAAGGTGCTGATGTAAATGGGATGGTTTCATGCTATTATTAGAAAGCACGTCGCCACAGATGAAACACATTGGCTGCGGTGGCTCTGTAGTTGTGACCGTAAACCCGGAGAGCACATAATGTTCACCAAACTGACGATTCTTCACCTTCTCTGTTTTCATTTTCTTGAGAACGGGTTCTCCTGATTCAGCAGTATCACCTGTGCTGTTGTTTCTGGATGAACCAGCTCGACTCAGCCATTGATCCATAATGATTATGTTAACAGAAATGTTGATCTCAATAAACACCAGCGCATTCACTTGATAGGATGTTGATATTCTGCTAGCTAGCAAGAAAACCAGCGCGCCACTACAATGATGATGATGATGTAACACCTGACAGTCCGGCGGGAAGCTGAACGCTGCGCCAATAATAATATATAGCCAGCAAATTATTACTTAATTTGAATACCCCCAATTTTGGTTACATTATTACAGATTATGCATTATTCATTATTTGGGTACAGTTTTCCTGTAAACATTTTAATTAAAAAAAATCTAAAATCTAATTTCTTTTTTTTACTTTTCAAAATCTTTTCACGTACCCCCTGGGGACCACCCACGTACCACTAGGGGTACGCGTACCCCCGGTTGGGAAACACTGCTTTAGGTGATAGTAGGCTGATTTAGTAACTGTTTTAATGTGACTGTTGAAACTCAGGTCAGAGTCCATGACTACACCTAGATTTCTGGCTTTATCTGTTGTTTTGAACATTGCAGACTGAAGCTCAGCGCTAACTTTTATACGTTCTGCCTTGGCTCCAAAAACCATTACCTCAGTTTTATCTTTGTTTAATTGGAGAAAGTTCTGACACATCCAGTCATTGATTTGTTCAATGCACTTACTCAGTGTTTGAATTGGAGCATAGTCTCCTGGTGAAATTGTTATGTAAATGTGTGTGTCATCTGCATAGCTATGGTAACTTATTTTGTTGTTCTTCATTATCTGAGCCAGTGGTAGCATGTAGATGTTAAAGAGAAGAGGCCCCAAGATGGAGCCTTGAGGTACCCCACATGTCATATTTGTCAACTCAGATGTGTATTTACCTATAGAAACAAAGTTGTTTCTGTCCTTTAAGTAGGATTCAAACCAATTCAGAACTGTTTCCGAAAGTCCCACCCAGTTTTCCAGTCGGTCTAGTAATATGCTGTGGTCAACAGTGTCAAACGCAGCACTGAGATCTAATAATACTAACACTGAAGTTCTGCCACTGTCTGTGTTTAAGTGGATGTCATTAAAGACCTTTACAAGAGCAGTCTCAGTGCTGTGGTTTGGACGAAAGCCTGACTGGAACACATCGAAACAACTATTTAAATGCAAGAAATTACTCAACTGTTGAAAAACAACTTTTTCAATGATTTTACCTAGAAATGGGAGGTTTGATATGGGCCTGTAATTGTTCATTACTGAAGCATCTAGATTATTCTTTTTTAAGAGCGGTTTAATGACTGCAGTTTTCAGGGCCTGTGGAAAAATACCTGAGTGAAGAGATTTGTTTACTATATGAAGTAGATCTGAGGCCATGCAAGGCAAAACATCTTTGAAAAATCCTGTTGGAATAATATCAAGGCCGCAGGAGGAGGATTTCAGAAGTTGAATAATGTCCTCTAGGTTGTTATCATTAATCTGATGGAATTGTGTCATGGTGTTTGAATTGATGTTAAGTGGAGATAGGGACAACACATTTGCTGTTCCTGATGCAGAGGCACTGACTGCTTGTCTGATTTTCTGAATTTTGTCAGTGAAAAAGGCAAAATCATTGCACGCCCTGGTGGATAGAAATTCAGAGGCTACTGACACTGGGGGGTTAGTTAGTCTGTCGACGGTAGCGAACAAGGCATGTGTGTTGTTTTTGTTTTTGGTAATGATGTCAGAGAAGAAAGACTGTCGTGCGTTTTTCAATTCCAAATTATAAAGGCCAAGTCTCTCTTTATATATTTCAAAGTGAACCTGGAGATTTGTTTTTCGCCACCTGCGTTCAGCTTTTCGAAACTCTTTTTTCTGTTTTCACGGTCATGGCCTTTCTCCATGGAGATATTTTCTTGCCAGACACTTCCTTTACCTTAGTTGGAGCAATGGCATCTATAACATTTTAATTTTTGAATTAAAATGATCTACTAGCTCATTTACTGAGATGTTAGCAGGGGCAAGTGTGGAAGAACAATTCTGAGTAAACATTTCCCTAGTATTTTCAGTTAAATATCGCTTTGTGGTTACCTCTTTTTGAACATTTTTGTGAACAGAAATAGAGCTCTCAAAGAAAACACAGGAATGGTCAGAGAGTGAAACATCAGTCACCACAACCTCAGAGATATTCACACCCTTTGAGATAATTAAGTCCAGAGTGTGCCCCTTATTGTGCGTGGGCTCCGTCACATGCTGAGTCAGTCCATAGTTATCAAGAACACAAAACAGTTATTTTGCCCCTCTGTCCTGGGGGTTGTCAACATGGATGTTAAAATCACCAACAATGACTAGACCAGGGGTTCACTATTTATTATCGAGGGTTTTCGCGGATTTAATCGCAGTCATATCAATCAATGTTAACTTGGAAAGCCAAAATGTTGATATTTTAACTGAATAACATTAGGTCACATTATTGTGGCACATCAGTAAAGCCTTAAATAGAATATATAAGATGGCAGACATAATTGAATGCATTTTAACTGGACAATAACTGAATTAGTTTGTTTCACTCTTAGACCAGGGGTACCAAATGTATGCAGACTGCTGCAATAAGTACATTAATTAACTGTCTCATCGATGTTTGTCTGAATTAATATGATAATATTAACAATCATATTATTCCTATCAGCTGTCAATCACTGTTATGATGCGGCGATTACCATTCTGTTCAGCAAAACGCCTCACAAACTGATTAAGATCCAAAGCTTTAGTGCGTTTTGATTCAATGCTGAGTACAGCCAAACTTGACAGTCTCTTCTCTGTCATTGTAGACCGCAAATACCTCGTTCCTTCCGTCTACAGTACTTGGGTCCGGATGCTTCTCGTTTTGCGCCGTCTTGTTAAAATGAAATCGCCGCCAATCATATTTCCACGCTCGCGCCAGGGCCGAGGGAGGGGTTACAAGGCTTGTGTCTTGTGGTGCATTCACTTGCACTCGGACATTAGAGATTTTCTCTCATAAATGTCCGATGAGCCCAACGACCACTACCCCACTGCCTGATATCATTAGAAAGCTAGGAATCTCCTCTTTCCCGACAGTGTATACAACTCAAAATGTGTCTTCGGGTCAATACGACTGATTTTGATAGAGCTAGTCACATATGAGGTGGTCCCCGAAAATCCTTGATAATAAAAAGTGGATTTTATTTAGCTTTTTTCCATGGACCACCTGCAGTACCCTCGCGGACCACCAGTGGTCCGCGGACCACAGTTTGAGAACCGCTGGACTAGACGGTCAAAGTCAATACACACTATAGACAGCAGTTCGGTAAGATCATCAAAAAGCTTGCACAGTATTTGGGTGGTCTATAGATATTTAGGAACAGAGCTCGAGAGGAGCATTTCAGCCGAAGGGCCACATATTCAAAAGAATCAAAGTTTCCATACGATGTCTTCCTGCATTGAAGGGAATCATTGAACAGAATAGCAACTCCACCCCCTTTCTTATGCATTCTTTCCTGACTCATAAAACTAAAGTTGGGAGGGGTTGATTCGATAAGAACAGCTGCACTGTTATTTTGTTCAATCCAAGTTTCCGTTAAAAACATAAAATCGAGATTGTGCTCAGTGATAAAATCATTGATTCAAAACGTTTTTCCTGCCAAAGACCTGACATTTAATAAAGCTAGTTTAAGTTTGTTAGATACACTATCAGTCATGTTTTTTGTGACAAGCTGTGGCTGACATGATTCCATGTCAGCCACATGGTGGTTCAGTATCCAGACTGAACCACCACCATTCAGAACAAGCAGAGAAAACAAAGAGCAGTGGGGTCAGGGTAAAACCAAATATTTGCCATCGCCTAACATGTCTCAGGATGGATGGATGCACCAATTGTATTTACTGTATGACATTAGGTTGAAATTGGGTCGCAATTACTCGACAATAATAATGATCAGGCCACAGAAGCAGATTAAAAATAAAGCAACAAACCTGTTTTGAAAATGTCACAAGTAGAAAGTACAGGTATTTGTGTTAAAAATGTAAGGAGTAACAGTAAAAAGTTGTCAGGAAAATAAAAAGTGGAGTAAAGTACTGATACCGCTACTTCAGTGCTTCCCACCTCTGCCTACAGTAGCAACAATCTAACTATACTTCCTGCAGATGCTGCTGGCTAGCTCTTATTAAAAGTCCCCTGTAGAGTTGTTGACCGGCAGTAAAGCTGGTGAGAAACGTTTTAATGAGTCCTTGTGTTTGATGATGTTGGCAAAGCAGTACACGTCGCTGGAGCTTTTTGCAGTTGGTGTTAACAACAAACCAGGGGATTTAAGAAAACGAAATAAAATAACACAAGTTACCAAATCTTAAAGGTCCTTAACTGTTCTGTCAATCAGCTCCTGGCTTTAGCAGGGATCACCAACTACATTTGTCCAAGGGCCAAAATGTATCCAATAGACACTATCGCGGACCAGCGATTTTTATATAGCCCAGAATTTTGAAGTGGGGGGGGGTGCTAGTGGAGCACGCTCAGGTACTGTGGACCGCATAAAGCTTAGCAGACTCTTCACGCTAACGAAGGATCACTTCTAGGCAGGGTTGGGAGGGTTACTTTGTAAATGTAATCAGTTACTGAATACATGCTCTGAAAGTAATCAGAATACAGTTACAGGTCTTAAAAATGTATTCAGATTACTTTTAGAATACTTTTGGATTACTTTCTTTTTCCCATAACAGATGGGTATGTTTCGGTGAACAGGAGACACGTATTTTTACTGTTTTAATGGCTTATCAAGAGCACAAACACAACATCTTGGTGTCATTCTGGACAGCTCCCTCTCATCTGCACCCCACATAAAAAACATCACCCGGACTGCATTCTTTGTACTGTCTTAAAACCTTTCCTTGGAATATGTTATGAATTCTAAGGTGTCCTTGGGTGCTTTGAAAGGCGCCCCTAAATAGAATGAATTATCATTATTATTTATTATCTGAAACGATGTAATAACTTTTAAAACTTTTCCCAGTCACTTGCCCCATGCATTCAGCAGCAGCAGGCCATTCACTTTGATTTGACCCCGTTATAAATGTCATCATCTCGACAATAAAGAAATGCTACATAAACGTTATCTTGCACATTTTATCTAACCATCTCCGTTTCTAACTTTCAATATATTTTAAGAGATCTCTCTCTCATCTGCGTGCGGGGGCGGGGCCTCACAGACGCTGCATCTCTCTCGTTCACAGACATGCTGCAGCGCTGTGCAGTGTGCACACAGTTCTGCCGGTAATGAATATTACATTTTGTGAGGAAACTTTTCCACCAGTAATTCCAATAAGTATTCCAAAATGTATTCACTTCAGGTTTACGAAAGTAACTGTAATCAGATTACTCGTTTTTCAAATGTAACGCCAGCTGAATACAGTTAGCCTACTTGATTTTTGTATTCTGATTACGTAACGCCGTTACATGTATTCCGTTACAACCCAACCCTGCTTCTAGGCTACTGTCCCGCAGCTCCTGCCTCTCTGTTGGACTCTGTCGCAGCGGGGCTGCTGCTGTGGTGCGGACCGCATTAACCAGACTCTTCACAACGAAGGATCAATTCTTGTTCAAGGCAGGGAAGGTTTCGCAGTACGCAGTCTACTGACCCGCAGCTGCTGCCTCTCTGTTGGACTCCGGTACTGCACCTTACTCACGAGACGTTGTAAAAAAATAAAATGGGTGGGAGGCGAACGCAGTAACCACTCCGCCAACGCCACAGTCACCCCCGTCGTGCGGGCCGGATGAGAATGTCTGGCGGGCCGCCAGTTGGTGATCACTGCTTTAAAGGTACAGGGTTCCTGCAAAAACACACCTTTGTGCCTTACACTAAGCACAGTCTGTTATTCCCTGAGGGGTTTCTGTGTTTGTGTTTTTGTTTGTGCTGCTCTCAGGGGTTTGAAGGGGGAGGCTTTGTTGTCAGGATTTGAGGAAACCTGAGGAGAGCTGTTGGGCCGAGATAGGCTTCAAAACAATGTGTTTTACATTCTAACCCTGAATATAAATATATAGCTTGTTTAAAGAAACTGCATAGGGAACTTCCATTGCATTGGCTTGGAGGCAGAATACATATATTTCAATACCAAACCTATATGCATGGTTAGGTTTTAATCAAGGAATGACCCTCTAAATGATTGGACACGCTGAAGTTTGAATCTATTATGCCCATTGTTACTTTTTAAAGGTCCATGTCATGGCCATTTCTACTGATCATAATTCCATTGTTGAGGTCTACTAGAATAGATTTACATTGTTCAATGTTCCAAACTCACATGGTTTCTCATACAGCATATCCTGTATAGTATGTGTATTCACTCTCTGTCCTAAACGGCTTGTTGGAGCTCCTGCCCCCCCCCCTCCTTGTGAGCCCAGTGGCCGTCTGCGAGACAGCGAAACACAGCGAAACCAGCCCGAAACACACACACACCCGCAGCCTGGCTGTGAGTCTGTGTGTGTGCTCACACACAGACTCACAGCCTCGCCGCGTCCCGCCGTCTCAGGGAGGAGAAATCGGCGGAGCTGCAGCTGAGAAAAGATGAGTGTGTGTGAGGAAGCCCGCGGATGGTCAATTTGCCACCAATCCACGGACCTTAACGTAACGGCTCCGCGGACGTAACGTAACGGCTCGCGGACGTTAACGTAACGGCTCCACGGATTGGTCCATTTGGGTATGGGCACGTCACTGTACCCCAGGAAGAAACTATGGAAAAAGAGAAATGTCCAAAGAGGCGTTCTGGGCAGCATAGACAGGTATGTCTGTGTTTAGAGTTGTACTCCCTACAGGGTGCACTTTGAGGGTTTGTGACTCTGCAGACCGTTTACATGCAGAAAAACCTTCATAAGACACAAGGGGACGGGTGATAACCAGAAAAGCATGACATGGGACCTTTAAGTAAAAGCTGATTTACATTATATGCATAAAATAATTCTTCAAACAGCCGGGCCCAAAGGAACACATCAGCTGCTGTTGGAGGAAAATCTCGGTCTGGGCCAGTTGAATCCGGATCTTCTCAACATATAACATCACATTCTAACAGGTTCAAAAGAAGTGGCTGGAGGCAGACAGAGTTCGATGCAATAGAACTTTTATTACGTCAAAAGACATAATCAAAGAGCGAGCAGACCCCGGGATCGCACTAGCTAACCAAACAGCTTTTTAGCATTTTATAACTAAACCTTCTTTTTTCTTATTGGTTGACTGGTGAAAGTTGCTACGCCTCCCCGACTCTTTGTTGTAACTTTTTTTCGTATGCGTTTCATTATTTCTGTGCGTACGTGCCTGTAACTCTTTTTGCTAACGTTTGCAATTAATTTACTTCCGCACACGTGGCCTGGAGGCGTTCCGTCACATTGACCATCAAGTGAGAAGGAGTTCTACTCTGAGGTCTTGTTTCTTACACACAATCTTTGGTCAACTTTAACTACCACAATAAGTTTTACTTTTTACATTACATAATCCTTATTTGATGTACTATATAATACTACAACACTGCCAGCTCCAACCATCACAGCCTGCAGACAGCAGTTCTTTTAAACCACAGAGAGAGTTGGCAGGTATCATCTGAACGCAGTACTGCTTCAGGGCATAGCAAATATTACAGCTCTCTAATCTGAGATCTGATGGTTTATCAGTCATCAAGCCTCATCACTCTCTTTCTAAGGACTGATCAAAGTTTAGTCTCTACATTTTATAAACTTTGAAAACGACTGGGTTGGTCGATTCCTGTGGTCAACATGTCAGGATACTTAACCCCAACTACACACAGCCAACGATGGAAGCCTGCTTCCTCTGACACCTCTATGTGCCTGCATTTGTATTTGCGTATAGGTCCTGTGCATATGTGAGTATTGTTATTTGTACCCTAAAATGGTTTCTGAATCCTGGGGGATACATTTATTTGACAGACTGTGTCCATAACAGTGTAACTTAGGGTTGTAACATGTTTCTAATGTGGGTCTAACAGTGTACTGTAGATGAAATTAACAGTGTAACAGGGGTTTGTATTGTAACAGGGGCGCAATAGGGGTGTAATATGGGAGTAATAACAATGTAATTATGGTGTAAATCTGCATGTAATATTGCTGTTAAATGGGTGTAATATGGGTCTAATAACAGTGTAATATGGCTGTAACATAGGTGTAATAGCCGTCTATTTATGAGTAATAAGGGTTGCAACAACAGAGTAATTTGGAAATAGTAATCTTAATATGTGCGGAAACAGTTCATGATTGAACCTTTCCACGCGCTGATGACAGAATGATATGGCCTTCTCCTTGGTTGGCACATTCGCAAAGGAGGACAATCCTGGAATTGTGTGTTAACAGAAATAGAATGATGCTGGGTGATAAGGGATGTAATTAGAGTGGGCTGTGCAGGGGCTGTAGCGGGGGTTGCAGTGTGTGAGCGTGGTGTTACAGTGTGAAGGATTACTTTGGATTAGAGCGCTGGAGAGGGGTTCTGCTCTCTAACACTGTTCCCTCATTTGCCACAAAGGACTGAACACAACATTGATCTTAGGCAGAAAAATGACACTACATTTACCCTCTGGCAACCTGCAGAAAGTCGCCTCTGCCTTTATCTTCTGGAGCCTCGCTAATGCCTGGTGAAAGGCCCTCTCTCTGCCAGCAGGCAGCCTTTAAACACAGAGCAGGATGCCTAAGCACGTTATCGCACGATTAGTGTATTTGTGGAACAGGTGTGGTAGTTTAAGAATGTTCTCATTTTAGTACTGCTGCGTCTTGTCATCGCTCCTGGCTATCCGGCTGGTTTTTACCTTGCGGCATGTGGAGTTTAAAGAGATTGTAACAGCAAAAGGCCTTGCGCAGCTTGGCCAAGTCACAATTCTTAGGGGAAACTGCAGAAGAAATACAAAATCGAGAAATCATGTAGTATGACATCAATAAACTGCAAACATCATATTATAAGCCAGAGGTAATTTGGCCTGAGCAGCTACTCCGTGAAACAAAATACATTCAAATCTCCACGATCAGAGCAGGAGTGAGCTTCATCATGTCAAGTGGTGTCAACTTGTTCAATTGACGAATAGCATCGTGACTGTGCTGCCCTTTGAAGGAACAGAGGCAGATCGTCCAAAAACTCCCCTTTTATATAACTTTCCAGGGTTTGAACTGTCGCTGGAGGGAGGTCACAGATCACTAGCTTATAAAACTGAACAGCGGCATGTTCCCAGCTGCTTAGACTGATGCTGGATACAGAAGTGATCCTTACAGGCCACAGCTTTTGAACATGCAAACATGGAAGGAATCTGCCCACTGTGTGACCATGTGCACCACAAAGCACACTGAAAACAGTGTTTCTACAGAATGTTTGTCATGTATAAAGCAGTTCCAGAACAAACTAGATTACAAGTGGGCATTGAGCATTTTTTTTACTTTTTGAGGGAACCGACTCTTACATTTTTGAATTTGCGGCCACCTGTACTGTTCCCTTTAGGAACCGTTAACCTGTTCAGCCCTGAGCCTGTTTTTCAGGTCTCAGACTCGAAAATGACATTCCCAGAACAAATGACCATATCTTCCCTTCTAAAAGGTGAACATTAATAATCTTTTCTCTCAAAGCAATGATAAACCTGTGAGTTGGATGTAGAAAAGTCAGAATCAATATAGATGTTTTTTATTTTAAAGAAAATTCAGATCGACTATAGTAAAAATAATGTAAATTATAGTTTCCATCCAAAAAGAAACCATTACTTATAGTGAAAACCACCCTTGAATGATGGGATAGTAGACTAAAAGCTTTAGGAATCCAAACTATAACATATAATAAGTACCCTGTATCAAGATTGATGCCAAAACAAGTGACATTTGACCTTTTTAGAGATTTAGAAAAATAAAACCCACCTCTGGGGTCATTTGGGTGGATTTGCCATATCTCTGGAACCCATCAGTCGATTTTGGTGATTGACACCTCTTTTGAACCGTTAGAGCCAATAGAATCGAGGGGAAGTTCCTAAATCCATCTACACGTTACCATTTAGGAGTGAGAGTGATGTGCACGCAGTTTGCCCAAAACCGGAAGCTGGGTTGAAGCTCTGATAGTGCTATTAACAGCTAATATGAAATCTCCGGGTTTTTTTTTTTAACAAAATGTTTATTCAACCATATGCAGATCAATTTTACATTGTTGAGATAGAAAAACAAACAAAAAATGACTTACAGTTCGGCAAACACAGATAATTATACATCATGGTATCTTAAAAGTTACATCCAAACAAAGAGGAATGAGAGAATATTGAATCGGCAACACACAAATAAATTAAAAATAAACTAGACTTAGTTTTGTTCAAGTCCACCCCTATATCGTAACAGCACCTTTTCACAATTGTAGCCCAAAATGATCAATTACAGGAGTCCATCTATTTACAAACACATCCGACTTCATCTGGAGTCTTGCTGTTATTTTTTCCATTGAGAACACCATCAGTAGCCTGTCTGGTCACTGACTTAGGGTGGGTGGCAGTGGTTTAAGCCAAGATATCGTTATCATCTTTCTTGCAACCAAGAGAAGGATATGCAGCAAATAACCCTTTGTCTTATCCATAGCCCCTTCTGGGATTACTCCTAAAATGTAATATCGTGCGTCTAGTGGTAAATTAATATTCAAGATGGCCAATATTTCTGTATGAATCCCTTCCCAGAATGACTTCAGCTTCGGGCAGTCCCAAAAAATGTGAGTGTGATCTCCCATCTGTTTACAGTCCCTCCAACACAAATTTGTTAACGCTCCGTTATATTTTGAAACAATAAGGAGTCCTAAAATATCTCATTTTTATTTTCCAATTAAATTCTTTCCATGAAGGGCTATTTGTTATTTTATGTCCCCTTTCACACCCATCTTCCCACGAGTCGTCATCAATAATAACATTCATCTCCATCTCCCATTTTTCCTTAATATCCAAAGTATTCCCTGACATGTGTCCTTGCAGACATTTGTATATTTGTGATACCATTTTTGTGACACTCTTTTCTTTCATAATCCTTATTAGTAACAATTCTATGGAAGTGGGTGTTCGCTTAAGTGTGTTCCATTCTCTATGTGACATTAAATCATTTCTCAATTGCAAGTATCTATAGAAATCATGAGAACCTAAGCCAAATGTATCTTGTAATTGTTTAAATGAACAAAAAATGTCACCCTCAAACATTTGGTCTATTATAATAAGTCCTTTCCGCGCCCAATTCCTAAATCCTGTATCCAGTTTACTGGGCCTAAAGTCCCCATTCTTTGCAATCTCCATCACCCTTGAAATTGTTAGCGGTGCTTCCACTTTTTTTCTCACTATTGACCTTACTTTCTGGGTGCACTTCATCCATTCATTCTCTACCCCAAGTTTCCTCCAGCTCTTTTGTCCCAGAAATGGCAGCATCTCAAGAGGCATTAATGGGCATGATTCCTTCTCTAATTCCAACCAAGTCGTCTCCCCATTTTGTGTAAGCCATTCAACCATACCCCACAGTTGTGCTGCCCAGTAGTACAGCTTCAAATTGGGAAGATTGAGGCCTCCTTCATTCTTTGAATATGTTAACAGCTTCAATTTAATCCTAGGCTTCATCTTTTGCCATATAAATGTGGAAATCAACTTGTCTATCATTTTAAAGACCGAGACTGGAACATAGAGGGGGAGAGACTGAAACAGATATAATAATCTGGGAAGTATATTAATTCTTACAGTGTCAATTCTACCAAATAATGAATGTGGGAGAATCTCCCATCTAGCCATATCTAATTTTATTTCCGTTATTAATCTACCATAATTTGCCTTGTATAACTGTGAAGTTTTTGGAGTGATAATGATTCCCAGATACCTGAAGCCTTGTGCTGACCATTTAAATGAAACCTCCTTGTCTAATTGAGATGGCCAATCACCCACTAACATCATAGCCTCCGATTTGGATTCATTAACTTTATACCCTGACACTTCACCAAACTCATCCAGGCAACTCCATAGGGTTGGAATTGAGGTTAGAGGATCACTGATATATAATATCACATCGTCCGCGTACAACGATAGTTTGTGTGTTCCTCCCCCCTCTGATATTCCATGGGTTCTAGGGTTCTCCCTTATCATTTCTGCCAGTGGCTCTATACTAATCGCAAATAGCAGTGGGGAGAGGGGCGATCCTTGTCTGGTCCCTCTGTATAATTTAAATTGTTCAGATGTGTAACCATTAACGCGGACCCTTGACACCGGATCGGAATTCAGAACTCTAACCCAATTAATCAAATCTGAATGAAATCCCATCTTCTCTAGTGTACATTCCAAATATAGCCAGTCTATCCTATCAAATGCTTTCTCAGCATCTAAGCTGAGAAGCATTGAAGACCGCTTACTTTTCCGTGCCATTGACATTATATTTAGGGTTCGTCTAATGTTATTATTTCCCTGTCTTCCAGGTATGAATCCTGTCTGATCTGGATTAATTATTTTAGTGATATATTTCTGGATTCTTTGAGCTATTATTGTACTCAACATTTTTCCGTCATTGCAGAGCTAACTTATAGGTCTGAACGACGCACAATTTGTAGGGTCTTTCCCCTCCTTGGGAATCACAGATATTATTGCTTCAGACCATGTTTTGGGAGGTTGGTTCTCCTTAAGAGCATAATTAAATACTCTTTGCAAAAGTGGTGTGATCTCCTTCTTAAAACATTTGTAAAACTCCCCCGGGTACCCGTCTATCCCTGGTGATTTATTGTTTTTCAACTTCTTTATAACTTCTTCAAATTCCTCCTTTGTGATTGGTTCCACCATCGTTTTTTACTTTTGGTCACTTAATTTAGGTAAATTCAATCCACCAAGGAAGGTTCTAATTTTTCCTGCTTTATCCTCTACCACTGGCGAGTCATAGAGTGCTTTATAATAAATAGAAAAGGCTTCCGCTACTTCTTTAGGGTGAGTCACCATTTTTTTCTTGGAGGGACTCATAATCTTCGGAACTATCCTGGTTGCTTGTGTTTTACGTAACTGAAATGCTAATAGCCGACTCGCTCTGTTTCCTGATTCATAATATCTCTGATTAGCAAATCGTAAAGCACCTTCGGCTTTATATGTCAATAAGTCACTCAAATCTCGCCTCTAAAATCTAATTGTTTCTTTTCACGTTCTTTTTTCAATCTTGAGGAGAGGGCAATTATTTGTCCCCTAAGAACTGCTTTAGCTGCCTCCCATACTGTTGATACCGAAACTTCTCCATTATCATTATGTTCCAGATAATTATTAAATTATCTCTTTATACTTTGTACCACCTCTGGGTTATTTAATAATGAAACATTCAACCTCCAGTATCTATAATACTTCTCCTCTTCCAACTTGATTGACATTACCACTGGTCCATGATCTGAGATGGTAGTGGGTTCAATGTGACAATCTGTGACTTTATGGGCATCCTGTTTGGAGACACAGAAGAGGTCAATTCGGGAGTAACTCTTGTGCACTTTTGAAAAAAATGTAAAGTCCCTGTCTCTAGGATGTTGTAAGCGCCATATATCTGTGAGCCCAAGTTCCTCTATCATGTTACATAATGCTTTAGCTTTTCGTGTTTGTGGTCCTAGTACAGGTGGTTGTTTGTCTATTCTTTGGTTCACAACACAATTAAAATCCCCCCGACTATGATTATTCCCTTTGCGTTTTCTGCTAGAAGTGTTGCAATTTCTTTAAAGAAGCCGGGATCTTCTTCATTTGGAGCATATCAATTCAAAATAGTTATATTTACATTCCCAATTGTCCCCACCACCAAAACATGGCGTCCCTTTTTGTCTTCATGTACTTTCTCTGGAACAAAACATAACGACTTATGACACAAAATAGCTACTCCTCTTTTTTTTTCTCCTCCACATGAGGCACTGAAAACTTGCCCCACCCATTCCCTTCTCAGCTTTTTGTGTTCCTCTGCACTCAAATGGGTCTGCTGCAGTAGTGCTACTGAGCAATTCAATCTCTTCAATTGACTGATCATTTTCTTCTTCTTTATGGGATGGTTGATTCCTTTTACATTATAACTAATGAAATTCAATTTATTCATATTATGACCAGTAATTTAAATGAACTATTAAACCTGCATTGTGTCTTGTTCTTTGTTTCAAACCCCACTTCAGTGTTTTGCCAACTGTAAATTGAAATCCAGGTGCTTATCCTCCTTATACATATGTTTGCCGAACAACATTGAACAATAATAACCAATAAATGATAGAACAGTATTACACTTTGCAATAAACAATGATGAACTTCCAAGTGCCTGGTAGAATGCCTCCAGTAGAAAACAAAAAAGGCATCCCACCCCCCATATGAATTGGGCAGAGAGCTCCAGCTCTCTGGGAAAAACGCACAAAGTGTGCATGCAACGGTCCACCAGGTTGCCCTGGTTTGTAGTCCTCGTCGCCTTGACTGCAATACTCTAGCCAGAGTTTGCAGTGTTTGCTCCCCCCCCTCCCCGTTCAGACTCTATTCATATACACATATTAACTAGGGATGCACGATAATTATCGGTCCGATATTAGGAATTATGACGTCATCCCGATAAACCTGATACCAGTATTAATAGCCCCGATAATATACAATATATTTTTTTGGGTAAAAAAAAAGAAAAAAATACTGCGGTGTGGGTGGATTGGGATGAGGGGCGCTTGTTTTTCACTCGGCTCCTCCCGTTTTGCCAGTACTGTGGTATTAGTGGTTTAGGAAGAGGGGAGTTCTTCACAAATCCAGCGCTCCCTAACTCATGCCTGGCTGTGACGTAAATGGTGTGCGGCCGTGAAGCCAGGACAGTAAACAAACATGTCGTCAGTGGTATGGGCGTTGGAGCTATGTGCAACTCAAGGCATATGCTCGAACGGGAGCTGCCTGGACGCTCTGCAATTATGTTGCGCACTATCCGTGCTGAGTGTGCTGACTTTTCATACAATGTCCCACTGTCTGGCTTCCTGCATAAAGTCAAGTGCTCGGCGCAGTTGTGGCGAAATGTCGCTCCTCTGTTTTCATTTAAACAGCTCCTTATATCCGTTAGCGCAGCTAGCTAGCACCTGATGCTAACAACAACAATGCGCGTAAGGTCTCTCGCTCGCTCGGGCCACACATACACACACCCTCCCGGTCCTCCAGATGGCCAGTCGGTGCCTGCCGGTGAGCGTGGAAGTGTGGTCTGCCACAAGCGGGCGGCAGGAGCGGGGCTGTCAGCATCAGCTTTGTAGATGGTATTTTAAACTCGATGCGCTCTGAAACTACGGGGCGGCCGAGGACAAAAAATACACATGCGTTAATCGCGTTAAAATAATTAGTGGCGTAACATTTTTTTTGTTATCGGTATCGGTCTTGAGAAGCAGGAAGTTATCGGTATCGGTTTCAAAAAACCAATATCGTGCATCCCTAATATTAACCTTGCCATCTTCACTTCTTTTATCAAATTATCCATGTCCGACAAATTATTATCATGAGTCAATCAACCCCACAGTCTATGTTATATCCCCTGTATTCGCGAATTATCACTTTACTCACGACCCTTCAGTCATTCATTCCGTTGTCTCCGCGGATGATAGCTCTCACGTCTGTGGGGTTCAATTGCATCTGGTTCCTCCTCCGATTCTCCTGGGTCGACCACTTGTCCTGCGTCAACTCCCTCTCCAGTATGTCTCGTTCCTTAATTCTTGCGTCGACTCCAAGCTCTTTCAGAGTCTCTACCAGTGTGGCCTCTACCAGTGTGGGGAACACCCTCACTCCCGTGGCCAGGAAAAGCTTCAGCTGTGCAGGGTATGGTGACTGAGCCTTGATATTCTTCTCCTTCAGTTGCTTAATCACCTCTCGTACTCTCTTCCTTTTTCCTTGCAAATCCGGGGAGTAATCCTGATCAAAGTACACCCTCTGGCCCTCGAATTCAATGTCTCGTTGTTTCCATGCCTGTTGCAGTATTATTTGTTTGACACTGAAATCCAGGAATCGCACAATGATGGATCTCGGCGGTGCTGATGACTCTTTTGGCTTAGGAGCAAGGGCTCTGGGCGCTCTTTCGAGTTTAATTTCCGTACCTTTAGCTTCGTGTGTAAGAGTGCGGTTATGAACGACATCATGTCGTCCTTCTCAGCTCCCTCTCTTATTCCGTACATCCTGATATTATTGCGCCAAAGTCGGTTTTCCATGTCATCGCATTTTGCTGCTAAACTAGCCTCTCTCCTGAGTAAGTAGCCCACAGCCCTTTCTTGACGTATGCTTCTGTCTTCCGTGGCGCTCACTCTATTCTCTGCCGTTGTTATTCTTTCATCCAGTTGCACTATTTGCTGTTGTATCTCAGTCATGGACGATTCCAGTCTGTTAAGTGACAGCTTAGTGTCCTTAAAGGACTCACTGTTTTCTTGTCTGAGTTTTCTCAACTCCGCTAGCATCTATGATTCACCACCTGTTGGTTCACTGCTCATGCTACGCATGCTGTCCGTTAGCATTAGATGCTTTTGGCTAGCTTTCATTTCCTCCTGTTTTCCTGTTTTAGCGTTCTTCTTGGTTTCTCTCTTTGCCTGGTTCATTGAGTTGGGGATTATATCATTCAGTCTAGTGTTCATTTGTCGGATATCTCTTGGGTTTTGGCTATTTTAATCACGGATCTGACGGAGCTGGGAAATCAAGCGTCTGCTCTTGGCATTACGTAACCGGAAGTCCCGAACTCTCCGTTTTTGACAAAAATGTTATGAAGGATTATCGGTAATCATTTCAAAGTGACACAGACACATTGGATTAACCTTCAGCAGCGTTTTTATCGTTGTAATGCCCATGAACACAACTTTTGTGTGTTTTCAAAGCATCAGGCTATGACACACACACACAGGGTTGCCAACTCTCACGCATCTGGCGTGTGACACACGCTTTCACTCTCAATCTCACGCTCTCAAGCTGCCCAAACTATTCTCACGCCAAAAAACAAGAATACCGAAGACTAGAAACGGTTTTGAAAACTGTTGTGACGTAGTGATCGTCTTCTCAATAGAACATCTTTGATAATGTCTTCTGGCCAATCAGAATCAAGATAACGGCGTGGTGTTGTTGCAGGAAGTCCCGACGGAGAATACTTTTGCGGTAGTACATATCTATATACATCGATACAACATTACGTGTTGATAGAAATCAACACGTAATGAAATAAGACCCCACGGTTTGATGATTGATAGGTGTGTGGGCTGTCTTTCATTTTGACACACAGAACAATGGGGGCTATCCACCCTTATCCACAATGTAAAGTAATTCACAGCCTCTTCCCTCTTCTCTCTGTGAGGAGCAGCAGGTTCAGCTTTCAGAACACAGTAACACAAAACTAAAATGGCATTCATTTTTTTAAATATGTCGTGTAGTAATAGATGTATTTATTTTTCTTCTCAAGAGAGTACCAGAGTGTGTATTTTATGTTAGTATTTCAAAAAATCTCCTGGGGGAGAATCCCCCCAGACCCCCCCTGCAGGGGTTGGGTTTTCAGCATCTCAACTCTTTCACCTGTGGGGAAATTGCAGGATTGGCTCCAGGTCGCCCTTTTTATTTACTACAAGACAAATGTGCCTTTTTATTTCATACAGTTCAATTTGGATTGAGACAGGGAAATAATCTAAACCTCACGCGTGGCGTTTCACTGTCAAGGGGAGCGTGTATGTAATTACAATGCAAATACTGACTTGAGCCCCACCACTGTATGGGTTAGCCCTACCATAGATTACCCAACACAAATACTCTCTCGCAACTGCCGACCCGTATTGCGCAAGCGCAGATCTAAGATCCAGTAGAAATGATAAAAAAGTAAAAGTCTGCTGCTTATTGTTCTACTAGGCCAAATAGAGTGTGTTAATTAATATGTTTGGCAGTTTGGAGTAAGTCTGTAGATTTGTTTGTGTGTGTGTGTGTTTCATGTATAGGCCTCTCACGATAATTAATTTTGTTGGATACATTTTACCGGAAATTATTGCGATAAACGATAATATTGTCGGCACCGTTGTATGACCATTTTAGACCATAATGATAATATATAATAATAATTCAAGTACATCCTTTCCAACTGCTAGTCACATCCTCATGGCAATTTATCGAGTTCATTTTTATTTGTCGTACGATAAGTCAATTAATTGCTTATCAGGCACACAATAAAACAGTTGAAACAAACATGTGTTTGACTTTCATTAGTGAATGAAACTTTGTGCCCTTTATCTGTGTCCAATATTGTGTATTTGTATATATTGTATATATATCCGCTAAGGTCACGCTGCTGACACGATAGCAGTCATTTCGTGCGCATATCTGTAATTAAACCCATGATATCAAAATCTCACTCCAGCCAGGTACCCAAAGTTGGCAACCCTGCACACACTCACTATCACACACACACACACACACACACACACACACACACACACACACACACACACACACACACACACACACACACACACACACACACACACACACACACACACACACACACACACACACACACACACACACACACACACACACACACACATACACACACACTATGTCCCCAGTGTGCTCGGCTGTGACTCATCTACTTTACTTGATAATATCATGCACATGTCACACTGGAGTCAACCATGTCATGTCATTTAAATACATTTCAGTGAATGTAGCTCCGGATTTAACAGGGCCAATGCATTCTGGTTAGGGAAAATCAGATTAGGATTCCATTGACGTGTCTGAATATTTGCAGCCCTGGGAACACATGACACAGAGGATAATCTGCTTAAATAGCTCACAATAATTAGAACTATTCAGACACGCATCAGCCCTATAGCCTTCATTTTCTGTCAGCATCCATGCCAACACAGAACAGCACACACACACACACACACACACACACACACACACACACACACACACACACACACACACACACACACACACACACACACACACACACACACACACACACACACACACACACACACACACACACACACACACACACACACACACACACACACACACACACTCATGCTGACAATTATACAGTGCAGGCTGAGTCAGTGCTAATGTTTCTGTTCTTTATTTCAAATGTGACTGACTCGCACTTCTCGCACATAAAGCAGATGTATCTACACGAGCTCTGGGAGAGCACTAATCCTGAGAGGAGATCTGCTTCTGAATTCTTTTAACTCACTTCAAAACAAATTGTCGACACTGTGTTTTTCAGAGCAGGTGATGCTGCCTTTTTATTCGAGCAGCATTACACAGAGCTTACAACCTTCTTTAGTCATAAATTACATTCCAGCTCCATCAGGTCCGGTCAACAGAGCTGCAGGGTGCTGAGGTTTTTGTTGCATAACACCATGGCAACAATGCATCATAAGATAAGATAGTACTTTATTGATCCCAATTTGGAAAATGTTTGTGTTGCAGCAGCATAAAAAGACATGGCATTGTACAATAAAAATGAAAAGACAAACAAGAAAGTAGAAAATATACATGTTGAATTAACAATTTAACAATAACAAGATATAAAGCAAGGTATTATATATACATAAGTATGTGACAGATGGAATATTAAATATTAAACTGAATACATAAAAATCCTGGAAACTCCAAGCAGCTTTTCTCTACTGTTGATCATCTCCTCAAGCCACAAACTCCCTCACACATCGACACTACAGAAGAGCGGTGCAATAACTTTGTTACTTTCTTCAGGACAAAAGTTGCCACTATTCGCTCTCTTCTCTCTACCCCGCTCTGCTGCTTCACGGAGATCTCTCAGCAAGAGGTTGAGGACATCACTTGCAAGATGAAACCCTCCACCTGCACAATAGACCCTCTACCCACAGCCCTTGTCAAATCAAACATCCCGGCTATAACTCCCATGATCACCTACGTCATCAACAGCTCCCTCAAGGCTGGTCATGTTCCATCGGCTCTTAAAACTGCCGTCATCAGACCCCTTCTAAAAAAAAAACACCCTAAACCCAGATATCCTCGCCAACTACAGGCCCATCTCCAACCTCCCATTTCTAGCCAAGGTGTTGGAAAAAGTAGTTGCCACCCAGCTTCAGGACCATCTACAACTAAACGGCCTCTTTGAAAAATTCCAGTCCGGTTTCCGTTGCGCCCACAGCACTGAAACAGCTCTGGTCAGGGTCACAAACTACCTGCTGATGGCGGCTGATACTGGATCCCCATCTCTCCTCATCCTCCTGGATCTGACTGCATCCTCCTTCAGCGCCTCAAACGCACCATCGGACTCTCTGACTCCGCCCTAAGCTGGTTCCAGTCCTACCTGTCTGGAAGAACAGAGTACATCTCCTTGGGAGGTGCGAGGTCCCAGACACACCCTGTTACCTGTGGGGTCCCTCAAGGGTCGGTCCTCGGGCCCACTCTGTTCACCCTGTACACTCTGCCCCTTGGCCGTGTCATCAGCAAGCATGGAATATCATTCCGCTGATGGCACGCGGCTATATAAAGACAGACCCTATCCCACATGCTTCCTCACTGTCACCATCATCATCACCGCTCCCATCAACATCCCTTAACACCTGCTTTGAGGAGATAAAGGCTTGGATGCGAGAAAACTTCCTGCGACTTAATAGCTCCAAAACAGAAGCTATTTTAGTTGGCACCCCAAACCAGGTCCAGTCATCCCCCATAACCCACATCACCTTTTCTGGACAAAACCTACCCCTCTCCACAGCAGTTACCAACCTGGGTGTAAGATTTGACAGACATCTGACCTTTGACACCCACATCAAACACCTGTGCAAAACCTCCTTCGACCACCTCAGGAACATTGCAAAACTCCGTCCCACACTCTCCCTGTCAGATGCTAAACAACTGGTCCATGCCTTCGTCTCCTCAAGGCTCGATTACTGCAACGCTCTCCTCATCGGGACTCCTAGCGGGAGCCTTCAGAAGCTCCAATACGTATAGAACAGTGCCGCTAGGATCCTGATGAGGGTGAGAAAATACAACCACATCACACCCGTCCTTCATTCCCTCCACTGGCTTCCTTTCTCATTCAGGATCAAATACAAGATCGCACTACTGACCCATCAATGCATCCACGGGAACGCTCCTTCATACCTGAAGGAACTTCTCACATCTCAAACCTCTACACGAAACCTCCGCTCCACTACCAACCATCGGCTTCGCCCCCCGAGGACCAAACTCCGCACAATGGGGGATCGGGCTTTCTGTGCAGCTGCTCCTCGCCTGTGGAATTCCCTCCCAGACCACCTGAGGACTCCACAGACCACCTGAGGACTCACAGACCACCTGAGGACTCCACAGACCACCCGAGGACTCACAGACCACCTGAGAACTCCACAGACCACCCGAGGACTCCACAGACCACCTGAGGACTCCCAGACCACCTGAGGACTCCACAGACAAGCTGAGGACTCCACAGACAACCTGAGGACTCCACAGACCACCTGAGGACTCCACAGACAACCTGAGGACTCCACAGACCACCTGAGGACTCCACAGACAACCTGGGGACTCCACAGACCACTGACGCCTTCAAGAAAGGCTTAAAAACCTTTCTTTAAAAAAAAGCTTTTGATTAAACTTTTGTTTATTTTGTTTGGTTTTATTACACCTCCTGTAGCACCTTGGGATTGCTGTTAGCAATGAAAGGTGCTTTATAAATCGAATTTTTTATTATTATTATTATTATTATATACATTTAAAATGTACAGTGAAGAGAAAAACGATGGAGTAGAGAGTTCTCTGCCAGCCAGAGGTGATTTGTTGTACAGAGTTATTGCAGTGAGATACAGCGGAGCTGCAGCAGTCTGTTGGAGAAGGAGCTCTGCTGTCTGTCCAGCTGCAGGTGGAGAGGATGGGTGGGGTTATCCATGATGGACAACAGCCTGTTCAGTGTCCTCCTCTCCACCACAGCTTCAAAGGGGTCCAGCTTGACGCCGATGACAGACCCAGCTTTCCTGATCAGTGTATTGATTCTGCTGGTGTCACCGGCTCTGATGCTGCCATCTCAGGGGGTGAGGGGTCATATTCATACAGACCCTCAGATATTAAAGACGTGTAGAACCGTCCTGCAGGAGAGAACAGTCAGACGGTCATTTACAACTCAATACTTATGTTTGGTAAAGACTCACACTTAGCTTGGTGACTGAATAGAGTTGTAATTTAAAGTAAAAACGCTGGTGGCTCAGAACGGCTCATACAGGTATGGTTGAGTTTGAATGGCAGTGTTCATCATATAATATTAACAAAATAGGATTTTCATTTCAAAATGATGACTTTGTGCAAAATCTAGTCACTTTTAAAGCTATATCAGCATTTCAAGGTTGGACCCTAGCCACGTTAGTTTTGTGTAATTGATGCTTAATGAAGGTGTCTTAGGTCGCATTTACACCAGCCTTGTATAGTCCGGTTGAATCGAACCCTGGTGCGTTTAGCCGCTTGGTGCGGTTCATTTGGGTCGGTGTGAACACAGTCCGAGACCTCTGAAGTGAACTAAACAACCGGACTCTGGTTGCAAGTGGTCTCGGACCGCTTGCAAGTGAACTCTGGAGCGGTTCATATCTGGTGTGAACGCAGTCCGCACCAAAACACAGGAAGTGTAGTATTTACGAGTCACAACAACGCGGATGTTTTAAAAATCTTTAGCGGAAGAGTGAAGCAGAATGAAGTGTTGAACAGTGTCGTTCAAACTAAAAACGCTCCGTCAACTAGACATAAAAGTCAGAGCCACCTGTCGTCGGTGAAACCTCCTCCTTACTGCAGGACGTCTCTAATTATGTGTTATAATGTTTTTTAACCCACGTTGTCTGATTATATAATCATATGCGCCGTCTGCTAGAGTCTGATGATATGCTCTCCAGATTAACAGCAGCTTGAAAATAACCTGCCAATGCTCCATGGCGGAGGCTCCGGTAGAAATTGCGTTTGCACCCCCTTAATGTCTGACCAATTGTTGAACAGCATTTCCGTGCACATGACTTGTGTTTAAAGTTTATAGTTCGTTTGAGTTTTGCCCGTGTGAACGCAAACCGAACCTTCTGAAAAATGAAACAATGTAACAAACTGTCGTCTGGGAAAGTGAAACTTCTGCTCGTCACCCTCTCCCTCCGGTCCACATTAATAAAAATGATCCCAATACGTATGATTGTATGAAAAGATCTTAAAATAAATACAAATGTATTTATTATAAATGTTAGTCCTTAACATCCATCACTGTGTATATCACCATTCAAACATCTTTTAAAAGTTGAACAACCCCACACAGCTCAGTGAGATGTTGACTTTATTTGATCATTTCAGTAAAAACTAACGTTCATATTTCTCTTTTTGATTATAATACTGATGAACGTTCAAAACAAAGCACTCTGGCAACTTACCACATACGTTTTAAAAAGCTTAATAAGCACCGTAACTTTCATAACATAATTTCTCCGTCATAATCGTTTGTTTCCGTGAACGGCCGACTGTTGTGTGACGGCAAATGCTGCGGCTGCAATGCATTGTGGGGCAGCATTTTCTCCTCTCCTTTCGGTGAGGGAGGTCCAGTGGTTCCTAAGCTAAAGGAGGTTATAAAGGAAGTTTGAAACCTCCTTTCCTAACATCAGTGCTTGCATTGGGCCGGTACTCACCGGTACGCAGTACCGGCACTTCTGATTTTCACCCATGTGGTACCGGCACTTCTTACTGAGTACCGGCAAGGTGCTGTTAGACGCTCGAGATTTGTCAACGGGGGGGTGAGGGAGGCGCTCGTGAATTGTTGTTACGGAAAGAGAGGGGTTTTAGGTTGCCATAAGGCTGTTGACGGTCTTATTATACACTGAACAAAAATATAAATGCAACACTTTTGTTTTTGCTCCCATTTTTCATGAGATGAACTCAAAGATCTAAAACATTTTCTATATACACAAAATAACCATTTCTCTCAAATATTGTTCACAAATCTGAAAAAATCTGTGATAGTGAGCACTTCTCCTTTGCCGAGATAATCCATCCCACCTCACAGGTGTGGCATATCAAGATGCTGATTAGACAGCATGATTATTGCACAGGTGTGCCTTAGGCTGGCCACAATAAAAGGCCACTCTAAAATGTTCAGTTTTATTACACAGCACAATGCAACAGATGTCGTAAGTTTTGAGGGAGCGTGCAATTGGCCAAGTGGGGTACAAGTGGGATACTGTTTGTGGTTTGTTTTTAACTGTGTAATAAAGTTAATTATTCAAAATGTTAGAGTTCCTTATTTTTAAACTGAAACTTGCACTACTGTTCAAAAATAAATAACAACAAACCTGGAATTATGCATTTGGGACTTTTTTTCTTCTAACCGTGACCCCCAAACCGAGCTACATACCGAACCGTGAATTCTGTGAACCGTTACACCCCTAGAAAATAGCAGAAGTCTCAAGTCCCAGCAGTAAACCGTGGAACACTGGAGATCAGACAGAGCAACATTCTTGTTGTGTTCTCACAGCAGAGTGAGCTGAGCCGGCTGCTCAGTATTAAAGTCACTCAGGATTTCATTCTGAAGTCAAATCTGCACATCTGCTGTCGTCTCTCCTCTGTTCGGCATCCGGCCCAGAATTGACTCCTCTCTTCAGAGCTGATTAGATTGCCCCTCTCCCCCTCTCTCTAAATGCACTCTACATCTCTCTGTCCCTCAGCTTAGTGTGTGCAGCTATTAGCTCTTTACCAGGCTTCTTCCCATTCCCTCCATATGTTTCATCCAGACGCTGAGCCAGGAAAAAAGGGTGTGTGCACTCAAGTATAAAAGCATATTCCCATTCACATCAGTCAGTGAGCATGTGACCCTGTCTCTGTGATGACCAGTGCATTGCCAAACAAGACAAAACAACATGAACCCTGCTGTCGTGTTGGGACAAATCTGACCAATTCACCGCTTTCCTCGTCATAAATACTGTGTTTGACTTCGGATTGCCTCAAGTTCTTATGATATCCTCCACAGTAGGCATTTGAAACATACACTTGAATTAAGTGTATAGCTCCCTACAGTGATGGACACAAAGCCGAGGTCTTGTTTCAAAATACGGGGTTTATTCTCATACTTCAACAACCGAATCAAACAGGTGAGAACACATATAACGGCAAAAAATGTGGTGATGATTAATGGCGTTTGTGCTAATGTCAAAGCAGTTAAAACCGACTGGTCTAAATTGACTGTGAACACCAAAGAAAGGGGGGAAAGGAACACGATAGGAGGGTTAAATTATGTCTGTGAAGGCGCTCCTCTATCAGTATCTCTGTGTGGCTGCTATCTGGATGGGATTCACAAACACAGAGCTATTTGTATGATAATGTAAAACAGACTCTGTGGACGGGCTTCTCATTGGACTCCATGCAGGAGACAGCTGACATAAGCACATATTGAATCTGGCCAACGATTCAGTAGAAATGTGAGTAATTCAGAGGGATAAAGAGAGAGGAAATAGAAAGAAATAGCTGGTGCTGGAGCCTCGCCTTGTAAATGTCAGCTTAACGGTTCCCTGTCTGCTTGCTTTTGGGCTTTTTAGCATTTAAAAGTGGAGGACTACAAACGCATATACACAATGTGAGGCTTTTGTGCTTGTTTCAGAGCTCAGAGTCGACTACGGTGACCAGATAATGAGAAGTCTCCATTCCACCCACTCCCACTCCCACGCTGTCTTTAGAAGAGACTTCCAACACATTGTGGATGATGTGACATGATATAACACTCTCCCACTTCAATTCATATCTCTTTGTGGAGGAGCCTTTGAATAATGGGAATGTACATTAGTATACTCAGGGCTCTGAAAGCATGTCTGGAGACATTACCGACCAAATGTTTCATCCGAGATTAAACACAAACGAGTGGAGAAGGCTACGTGTTCCATCAGCAGAAATATCAGTCATTAATTGACCGTAAATCTATCTGCACTATCTATACTTCTATCTGCAGAAAGAGCAGACGCAGTGAAGAATACATTTAGAATTTGAAAATCCTGATAGTTTAGGGCTGTGGCAAATGAGTGGCTTATTTAGAAAGTATGGAATTAATGAAGTCCCTGGCAATGGATTTCCTCTGGTTCCTTTTTTTACAATAATAATTATAACTTTATTTATATAGCACTTTTCAAATTAGATACAAAGTGCTTTACAATGATTAAAAACAATCCGTTCAGGGGGCAACAGAGCATGACTGTAAAATATACAGCGTTTCAACAATACTGTAGCAACAATAATAAAATGTAGAAAAAAGCAAATCAAAACAGAGGAGTGTCTTCATTAGTTAAAGGTTTTAATAAAAAAGGGGAGATTCAAGAAGTGATTTAAAAGATGTCGATATAGATACCTATCAGGTGCTGTGGGACTGAATACCTCACATTTCTAGCTCTCTGACTGATCTAACACATAATGGAAAAGTATTTAAATGTGTGGGACTCTAATGGGCCGCTGTGAAAAACCTAAATGGATCAAAGTAAAGGGATATGTGCATCAGATGGCAAAGGCCATGTGAGGGCTGTCGAGCCCAACAGAGATGTATGTTTTCATGCTGTAAAGCCAGTAGTTCCACGGAAACATTAAACATAAATCAAGCTGATTATATGGCTGCAGTTAAAGAGGTGATTTCCACTGGGGATTAGGGGTCGACCCCCCCCCCCCCCTTTTTTTGTTTGGACTCAATTGTCTTACTTTAATTGCTCTGCTTACTGCCCTCATACTGACCCTGATCCAACTCAGAGGAAATACAGATGATGATGCCCTTTGCAAGATTCTGAATCCTAGTTCCAACGCTGCCGTCCTATTGGATGAGCCACCACTGACCTCTGACCTGTCTTTGGGAGAAGAACTTTAGATTGATCCAGAACAATTGATATGGCCTTGCTTACCCACAATCCTGTTAGTGGGCGGGGCAGACTTTCATGTCACCAGTGGGAGAGAAAAGGATTTTAATAGCAGCGCAAACATGGAACAGCCCCGGCTTTCAACTCCAATACCCTCCATCGTATCATTAGCGGGGGGTGTGTGTGTGTGTGTGTGTGTGTGTGTGTGTGTGTGTGTGTGTGTGTGTGTGTGTGTGTGTGTGTGTGTGGGAAAGAGAACGAGGGGAGAGCAGGGTTGACGCTGTCACTCGGCTGCCATTATGCTTCAAACCACCCACCGAGTCAAAGAAGAGCCATTATTAATATCTCCCCTCTGAAATGAGCCTGAGAAGAAAAGGCCTCTCATTGTCTGCAGGCATTGAAGTCCTCTTTTCTGGGACACGCAGGCGGAACAATGATTTCTATTACCGGACCTTATCAAGCGCTCAGCCAAAAGATTAGCCGTGGTAATTCTCCCCTTCTTTTTTTTTGGTGTAAAGGACTTTTTTTGAAATTCAGCGCTTATGAGTGAGCGAGGCAAAAGTGGGAAATTGATTCATTAGTGAGGGAGGGGTCCTTCAGTCAAAAGGCACTTTTGAAAAGGTCTTTATTACTTATGGTGTGTTGCCAAGGGACATTCAGTCTGTAAGCTAGAATCAGAATCAGGTGTATTTGCCAAGTAGGTTTACACGTACCAGGAATTGGCCTTGGTGCACTGAAAAACTGAAACATTAACTTTAATTAAACAAATTAAGAAATGTTTACAGTATTATACATTAAGATATAGAAACATATTTACATGAAATCTGGATATACTGAAAACTATGAACAGTATACTATGACAAAGTATTCAGAGTAATACAATATGTGCGGTATTGTTAGTGTGCAGATACTGAGAGAGGAAGCTTGTGTACAAATGTACAAAATATTCCCCCCCTCTGACAGCAATTGTTCACGGGGGGGGGGGGGGTCGCGTTTCTATGGCCTGGATGTTGTTGTCACGCAGAGTCACCCAGGGGACAGCCTCCTTCAGACGAACAATGACGCAGAGACGTAAACAGAACAAGTGTGGAGTCACTGAGCCGTGTCTCTCCTGCTTATTAATTCTGCTTCGCTTTTCTCAATGACTTCTTGGAGAGATGTTGCATTGTGACCCCCGTGGGCTGGACTCAATGCCAGTGTGTGTTTTAATCATGTTCCTCTTTCATCCTTATTGACTCGGAGTCCAAATTGAGCTCGGCCTAGATCAGTCCCGAGGGAGGGCCATAGATTACCCCCCCCCCTCACTCTCCCAGGGATTGGAGGATACATCTAAGCACACATACATGCTTGGACATGCCTGCCACGTAGTCTAGCGGACCACAAATAAAATGAATGGCATGGACTGTGGAGGAGGCCCGGCTTCCTGCTGTGATTGAAATGGAATCACAAAGCTGTGGGAAATTGTAAGAAAAGCTGCGCTCAGTCTGCAGGGCGGTTCAGCTGTGTTAACTGCCCCCCAGTGGGGCCAACATCACAACACGTGTTCTCTTTCCCCACAAGACATCCTCCTAAATACTTCACAGTGCAGCTATCTGCAAGAAGCAGAAGAATCCCAGGACAGATGGGCAGAGTCGTGCATATTTTACCTTTGCGTATTCATTACAGCATTTGTTTTACCCGTACCTGTCTTCAGACTCCACAGGGCCTGAGGTAGTGACGCGGAGCTCCCCTTTTGCCTCTTGAAAGGTGTCCCTCAGTCTGGGTTGGGTCTCCAAATGGAGTCTGAGGTTTGCCCTCCAAGATCTGCCAGTAATTATCACGGTAAATGACTGACACACTCTCTGGCTGTGAGTGATGGCACATTTGAACTCAGATAAGACAAGGTGCTAATGTAGTGTGAGAATCCTGGCTGTGTCGGTGCAGTGCTTTTATATCAAATGTTATATATTTTCATGAACTGTTATTTGAATATTCAGAAGAAGTAAAAAAAGACGATGTATGGTGAATAGTGTCTGTTAGATTGCTGTTAAATCAAGGCACACTGTTGCATTTTGGATCACGTTTCCACCTGTTCTATCCCATATTATGCTTTGAGAAGGTATTTTGGTTTCCTGTGTTCAAACAGGGCTGCGCTTTGTCACCAATCCTGTTTGTAATATACATGGATCGGATTTCGAGGCGTAGTCGTGGGGGAGGGGGTCTGCAGTTCGGTGGACTAAGGATTGCACCACTGCTTTTTGCAGATGATGTGGTTCTAATGGCTTCATCGGTCTGCAACCTTCAGCACTCACTGGATCGGTTCGCAACCGAGTGTGAAGCGGCTGGGATGAGGATCAGCACCTCCAAATCTGAGGCCATGGTTCTCAGCGCATCTTGTTTGAGTGACGCTGGTGAACACGAATGATGCCGCGGTCAAGATGTTCCCTTTGCGTCCGGTGTGAATTAGAGGGCTTCAGTCTACCCTTTGGGAAAGGTGTTGGATCAGCTCTGCCTTTAACCATCTGCCCCATGAACCTCCAGGAAACACTTCCAGTCCTGATACCCCATGATGTCTCTGCTTACCAACAACAGAAGAAACACACATCCTCCTCCATCACTACCCCTCCACGCCCCCCCCAGCACAGGGAGGGCCGTCGTGTTTGTTAACCCGGCCCTCAGAGTGAAGGCCTCTTTCGGCCGCCAGCCTGTATACCCAGCACCATTAGCCACATGACAGGAGGAGTTAGCTTGACTGGCATGTTTACTGTTCTGTTGACTGGGCAGCGCTAATGAGGCCTCGCTCTGTGCTGGGCCAGCAGGATTATCACAGGACGAGCACAACAAGGCCCTCTGTCACTGACCATTCCCCTGACATCACACACTCACCAACACACACTCTTGCTTCCTTCACGTGCTCACGTTACACTCATGCTCCTGAGCTCAGGAGACGCAGTTTCAGTGTTATGATGCATTTGGCCATAACCAAAGTCGTCATTTTTTCTTTTATATGAGCGGTCAAGAGGGGTTTTGTTGCATATAAGCTAAACAATTAAAGAAGAGTTGTTCAACGACAGGTGGAACTCAGAGCCAGCAAACAAAGGCAGGAAGTACAACAGGAGGGGAAAATGTTCAAACTAAAACAGGGGAACAATACACCAAAACCCTAGGACAGTTGGGTACAACACTAACCATTGGGGATTTGGATGGAAACAGATCATTCGTTTTGTGAAACATACAAATGAAAAATATATTTGACCGAGTCTTAAATCAAATCATAAATGTCCTGCATACAAAATCGTACTTAAGTAAAAGTAGATATTTTAAACAATAATTATATGACAATGTTATTAGTGGTTCATAATCTGTTTTAGCAAGTTATCTGTAAAGTAAAGGCTGCCAAATAGATAAAGGGAGTACAATTACATTATTGGCTTCTAAATTGTAGTGGAGTAAAAGTATACAGTAGCATCCATTGAAAATAATCAAGGAAAGTACAAGTACCTCAAAATTGTACTCCACTACAGTACAGTCAATGTGCTTGCTTACATTCCACAACTGCTTTTAAATATGTCACATTTGACATACTGTTTATTTGCAATGTGGCACCTGGCTGGAGAAATAGCTCCAGCTTCTGCCGTGATAATATGATTATAATGGCTTGACATTTGGATTGAAACTGCACACTTTCTCCATGCCTTCACTCAACATCACTCAATACATGTGCATCTTAAAAACATGTAGTACCTGCAGCTCCCTGCCTGTAACGGCCCGTCCACACAGCAGCGTGCGTTGACGCTTGGAGGTGGGCGTATCTGAAGCTTGGGGATTTTTTGCGAGCAACGCGACCAACAACCAATCACATGAATCTCCCGCCCCCGACATACAAAGTATGGAAGTAAACTGGATATAAAATCCACAAACAAGCGAAAACCTACCAGTTTCACCCACTGTCTCTGCCACCTCCCTCCATGCCTGGTTCCTCCGGTTTGTATCCCGGTAGATCAACAGAGACTGATCATACAGCACCGGGTGATTCACTACCGCTATAATGAATTTTCCCTCCATTTTTTTGAATATGAGGAAATGACCTTCGTAGTCTCTCCCAGCATACACGCGGTTTGATTGGCTAGCGCTTGTACTGGCAGATTTGCATAAACGGGATTTCATTGGCTGACGCCTCCGTCGAGGCGCCAAAAGTTGAACATTGCTCAACTTTTGAAGCCAGCAACGCCAGCAACGCTCCACGTCGCTTCCCAAAATGCAGTTCGGCTAAAAGTGACGTCACCCCATTCAAAGGGGCAGAATTGTGGAAGCTTTAACGCACGCCGCTGTGTGGACGGGCCGTAACAGCAGCTGGTGATTTATCGTTTGTGCTGCTAATCATCCAGCAGCGCCACTGTTAGCCCCATTAGTGCTAATGCTTCAGCTGATAAAAGGGGCTATTGATAAACTGTGGTAATGAGACTACTGTGGTCCAGGTTATAAAAGTCTCTGCTCCGACCTGTTAGTGCCTCATCTGAAGCACCAACTGTTGCTTTGAGTGGTTTTTGTTTTGTATTCAGATCTAAAGAGCTTTTTTCAATGGATGGTCCAATCATTAGATAACTCGAACAACGGGCAGGGAAATGTCAGGGTAAGGAGCATTGCATATATTTAACACTTAAAGATGGTAGAAAATACATACAGTATAGGTCACAAGGTGTATAAGGAGTAATGTCTACAAATGTCCTGTTCTGCTGCACGCATACAGTCTGAACTCACTAGGTCATGACCATACAGTCTATGGTCATCATTTAAAGCCTTGCACAAACGATTGTGGGTCAGGATAGCCACAAATAGCTTGCTGGCTTGCATTTGACTTTGTTTTGTGACATACAACATATTTGTGTGGCATAATGAATAATAAGAATAGAACAGTTTTGGAACACACAGCCTATCCTCTCCCACTTTTGCAGCTGGAGCGGTCCAGAGGCCTAAACTCTGTGCAGCGTGTGCTGGTCTTGATAAACTGCTCTGACTCCAGCATAACAATGTTCCCAGTCACTGACTGTTAAACAGTAATAGCATTACTTGTGCCTACCTATTAAGGTGTACTATGGCGGTAATACTGGTCAGTGTAATATAGATGAAATAACAGTGTAACATAGGGTGTAACATGGATGTACTATGGGTGTAATAATGGTGTAACATGGTTGTAATGGGTGTCTTTATGTGTAATATGGGCATAATAACAGTGTAATTATGGGTGTAATATTGCTGTTACATGAGTGTAATTAGAGTATAATATGGGTGCAATAAAGGAGTAATATGGGTGTAGTACGGGTGTAATAATAGCAGCCAACCTCATCATGTTTTTTGTTAAATAAGGTATATTACCCAAGTACAGCATAGTTGTTTCAGATAGCTTTAAAATGTGAGTTAACTTAAGTCTCTGTTGCTCGACTTGTCTTTATGCCGGACTGGTGTTTATCTGGAGGCCATTACAGATGTGTCTCTGCCCTGAATGTGTCTACACCGGAGCCCTGTTCAGCATCCGCTGCTTTAAAGTAAACCTTCCAACCACCCTTCTTACAAACCAGGAACCACATGTAAATGAAGGCAAAGACTCCTGATTGATTAGGGATGACCAGTGAAAGAGCTACACACATGTCCTCTTACTGGTGAACCTTTTGAAGACTATAGAATACGTGAATTCTTGAATTCCCCCAAAGACCCATATGGGAACATGGGACTACACTGCAAACTGAGCTGAGAGCAAATGAGCTAAAACCCAATCATATGTGAGGGAACGGCCTCAGGTTACTTGAGGCGGCGTATGGAAATGGCACATCATCACTTCACAAAGCAAGTGTTCTGCCATGGGGAGTCCTAAGGGTTAACGGAGAGGAACTCGTTTTTACACTGGCATGGGCTAATGGAAGGATCTCGCACACTACATCAAACAGAGACATGGAAATAAGTGTTGCACTCCTCTCTCATGTCCCTGGGCTTCACTCTCACATTGATGTTGTTTCCCATCTTCCTTTACATCCTAAGAAAACGTGTTCAAATCAATCAACGAAAGATCGATGATATAAATGAGCCCAGAGGTAGGAAGTAACAAAGTACATTTACTGAAGTACTGTACTTAAGTACAATTTTGAGGGACTTGTACTTGAGTATTTCCACTTTACGCTATACTTCTTCTCCACTATATTTATTTAACAGCTTTAATGCATCTCTAACAATTAAACTAGTCGATTCCTTAAGTCACAACATATTCTTATTATTCAAATATTTTACAATCAGAACTTTGTTTGTCTAGAACAGTCAAATGCTACTTGAGGCCACAATATTTAGAAATGTCACATATATAAATATAATTATATCCACACTTTGTTCTGCACTATGATTACTTTTTACTTTAAGTACAATTAGCTGATAATACTTTTGTATTTTCACTAAAGAAAGATTTTGAATGCAGGACTTTCACTTTTAATGAAGTATTTCGACAATAATAATTTGGTACCTTTACTCAAGTAAAGCTTCTGAATACTACTCCCCTCCACATTCATTCTGAATCGTGATGATATTGCGGTCCCTTTTGAAAAAATGACGCGTTTTCCGTGAATACTTCGCACCTGGACCCTCTCCAGAGCTTTTATACAAAGCAGATTTCCTTCAGCTCACAGACACTTCAAAATGTCTGCTAAGATGCCCCCCCCCCAAGAGAAAAGCAAGATGGATCCTGCAGCGCTGAGCAGCGTTTCAAATTGAGTGCCGGCAGAAAATGACAGCTCCTGTAATGCTGCTCTTAGACGTTCATTAACATTAAGATGTAGCTTTGCATACCTGCTTAAGTAAGCATTCCTCCCCGAGCTGCTCAGTGCTCCCCCCCCCTCTCTGTCTCTTATTGTGGGTGAATTAGCACAGCCAGCGTTGCGTCAGCAGGAACAAAAGGAAGCACTTTTATACTTTGCTTGATGCTCGTCCAAGAAATTGATGTACAGGAAGCATCTGGTAGAAAGAGTGTGTGTGTGTGTGTGTGTGTGTGTGTGTGTGTGTGTGTGTGTGTGTGTGTGTGTGTGTGTGTGTGTGTGTGTGTGTGTGTGTGTGTGTGTGTGTGTGTGTGTGTGTGTGTGTGTGTGTGTGTGTGTGTGTGTGTGTGTGTGTGTGTGTGTGTGTGTGTGTGTGTGTGTGTGTGTGTGTGTGTGTGTGTGTGTGTGTGTGTGTGTGTGTGCGTGCACTCGTTTGCATTTCTCCAATTCCCCCCGTGTCTCAAAGACTATTACTCTAACTTCTCATCCATATCCAGTTGACAGAATAAAGACATTTCATTACGGCTATCTGTGTGCCGGCCTGTTTAATGAAATGCATACCTCTGCAGACACACTCCTCTGTGTGCATCTTATTAACTGTTTTGGAGAACAGTGTCCTTTTTACTTGTTGTAGTTGTAATATAGTCAGTAGCTCAGTACATGTCCCTGGCTTGGGTGCAGCCCTGCGTCTGTCTCTCAAGCAGATGCTCTCTGTTCTTTTCTCCCTTCTACCTATTCTCTTTTATTGCGACCAGTTTAGGTGACGAGTTTATGGTCAATAGGTCTATGTGCACTTATTTGATTGGAGGTTTTACTTGGGTTAAATATTGTGAAATTGTCCATTTTGTAAATCATAACACTTTACAAATAAAGCCCCTTTGTATTTTATTGTATTTATGGATTGGATTTATTTTTGTCTCCTGTTTTTTTTCTTTTTTGCATCATTTTGACATATTACTTCCTCATTTGTTCCACTTCATATGTAGTTATCTGACTTGATCAATTTGTTCCAAAATGAGATTGAAAAAAGATTTTTTTTAAATGTAACTAAGAAGGCAAACTAGCCCAGCTCCTGTGGTTTGGACATTTCCTATGGACTATCAGTATGTATTGAACAGAACATGAATTGTTCTGTATTAGCACAGTCCCATGAGCTATACTATAAATAAACTATAACGTATAAAAGCACTAGATCAATAATACACTATTCTGTGTGTGTGTGTGCATATTGTTTTTAGATGTGTGTGTGTGCATCTTATATTGACTGTCTTTAGGGATTAGTTTCCTTTACATAGATGTAATATAGCAGCTTAAATACATTTTCCTGGCTTGGGTACAGCCCTTCGGGGGGGCCTGTGTATGTCCATATAATACCCTCTGATGCCGGCCTTCTCTGAGATGCTCTCTTTAATGAGAAACAATGTCCCTGCTGGCTCTGGGTTTATAACTACATGGTTATTCGTGAGATACTCGGCTGTGGAAGTAATTCATGTAGGGCCTAATTGTCCTGTGACAACCCAGTCTCACGGCATTTCGTGTTCACCAACACGATTTGCCCCTTTTTTTCGTGTTGCACAGCACGATTTTAAAAGCAATGTATTTCTACTGCCTGCAGCACGTCTTTTTCTCCGGTCGGGTCGAGGAAGACCGGAAGCTGTGTGGTTCATAAAAACATGTTCTTACTCAATATCAAGCCACAGTTATTGCTTTTATTTGAAATCGTATGATTTCGGACTTTTGTTGCCGTCTGTGAGGAAAATAAATGGGGCTCAGAGCCTCAGGATACTGAAATCTGTATTTTTAAATATTTGTTTCCTTCTAATTCGATATTCTTTTCAAAATAACACACTGTTATTTACTCACCAATAACACACAATTATCCTTGCTTTTATTTATTGGTTTAATTCCATAATCTCTGGCTTTTTTGGCGTCCGTCAGGAACTGACTTTCAAAATAAAAATAACCGGAAACAGACGTAAGCCTATAAAGGGACATTTCGAGCATCATTGCGATTGTCAACATTTCTGAGTTTAGGATGGCCGAAGACACTACACTACCCATAATCCCCAGCTATCGTTTAGGACTACAGTCCCGTAAGGTTACGCAGAGCGTCAAACAGCTGTGTGAAATGGAACGAAACCACGCCAGACTATCCAAAACTGGAATCGAACGCCCCCCCAGAACTACACATGCTGGCTATTGTGTTTCGCAAAATGTTCTATGGGACGTCTCTACTGAACGTTTTCGTTTTTCCCACAATTAGAAGTTGCCAGTATTAAACACATTGGTGTTATCAAATGTAAAACATATAATTAATAAATGGTTGAAAATCGCTTGTGTCCATAATGCGCAGCATTAATACCCACATGACAGCTCATTGTTACTTTGCAATTCTACTCCACTACAATTCAGAGGTTAACCTGGTATTTTTACTCCACTGCATTTATTTGAGTTACTTTGCAGATTCTGATTAATGATGTGAAATATAAACAATCCTTAAATCAGACTTTAGTTACACCTGAGTAAAATTCAGGTAAGGTGATTGTCAAGTGCCAACAATCAGGAGAGATATTTGATAGTTGGTGCTTGAGAAGACTAAACATGTATCTGCAATTGACATGAATGGAAACGAGTAATAAAGTATATTCATTACTCGTTATTCTCTACTAATAGTTAATTAAAGACTGTATAATGGCTATTTTGCACATCCCTTTCAAGATTTCAAGATTTTCTAAGGTTTATTGACATATCATATACACAACTACGGTGTAGTTATGCAATGAATGAAACACTTGGGTCACAGGTTCCTCAACAGTGCATTACAAAACATCTATCAATATGTGTGTACCTCCACCATTAAACTGTCATATTCTGCACATTTCTTATTCTATCTACATACATAAGAGTATAATTCATTTGTATAATATCAGTTAAAACAAGTGCTTCAACATAGTTAACATTGCAGGAAAGCAATATATTAGACGTTAAGTACTTTGTCAGGCTTAATATTTATCTGTAGATAGATACCCCCAAAGTTTTTTTCTGATTTAAAAGAAGACCTTAATCTGTTATTTAATGTTTAAATAAAGGTTAATTCGTTTTTCTGTTTTGCACCTCCTCCTATTAATATCTTTGTACATTCTGCACTAAACTGTTTTATTGTAGAGATCACTTATAGTATCTTCTTGATTTTTTATATTCTATATTTATACTTTCCCCCTATGAAAGTATGTACTCTTAATATTTTTTTAATCAAATAAAACACAATAATTCAATAACGTGCTTTAACCACTAGGCGGTGCACACAAGGTACACACAGCCATAATAACTTTGTATTATTAGTGTAGGACACTTATGTTTTCGTACAACATCTGAAGATGTGTAGTTTTATGCATGCTTTCACATAATTTTACAGCATATTGCTATACTATTTCAGACTCAGTATTTACATTCTTACATTCAAAGAAAATCAGTAATATCTTTAAAAACTACAGTCCTTTTATATCAGCTGTGCACCGTTATGGTGTAAATATAACCTATCTGTGAATTAGATCAAATGTAAAAGTCAGCCGAATTAGTGTTGATACTGCAAGGAGACGTATTGTGTGAAGAGAAATTGAAGATGTTGTTTAATTGTTGAATATATTTATGATCCACGTCAAGTATTCAGTTTCGGCGGCATTTTCTCAGTTTTTCCAAAGGTCTTCTCATCAGGGCTCTATAAATAAAGAACTACGGCAGATCTGTAATATACAATGCAGCCGAACCGTGTATTACAATGCCGTTATGTGATGACTTTCAAAGAGAAAAGCAAGAGCGCTCGGAATTAAGTATTATTTTATTCTTTTAAAATGTTTTCCGGATTTCATATCATATAAACACCAAATCCCAGCATGCATTGCGGCTAAAACATCAAATAAGCGAGCTTAAAACCATAGCTGAGGATCTTGGGTAATCGCTCGAAATGCCTACGTCTGTTTCCGGTTATTTTTATTTTGAAATTCAGTTCCTGACGGACGCCAAAAAAGCCAGAGATTATGGAATTAAACCAATAAATAAAAGGATAATTGTGTGTTATTGGTGAGTAAATAACAGTGTGTTATTTTGAAAACAATAACAAATTAGAAGGAAAAAAAGATTTAAAAAATACAGTTTTCCGTATCCTGAGACTCTGAGCCCCATTTATTTTCCTCACAGACGGCAACAAAAGTCCGAAATTATACGATTTCAAATAAAAGCAATAACTGTGGCTTGATATTGAGTAAGAACATGTTTTTATGAACGACACAGCTTCAGGTCTTCCACGACCCGACCGGAGAAAAAGACGTGCTGCAGGCAGTAGAAATACATTGCTTTTAAAATCGTGCTGTGCAACACGAAAAAAAAGGGGCAAATCGTGTTGGTGAACACGAATCAATAGATTAAAAATCGTGTTGGTGAACACGAAATGCCGTGAGACTGGGTTGCCTGTGAGCGTCTCTTCAGACCTTGGATCACACCTTCACCGCAACCCTGAACTCTAATAAGCCCAGAGGGAGGACCCAGCACTCCAGACCCTTAATTAGTCTGTGCACGGCCCACACACACACACACACACACACACACACACACACACACACACACACACACACACACACACACACACACACACACACACACACACACACACACACACACACACACACACACACGCACACATGCACACGCACGCACACACACGCAAACATGCACACGCACACACACACACACACACACACACACACCACACACACACACACACACACACACACACACATACACACACACAACTGAGCTTATAGCTGCAGGAAGGAAGTGAAAAAATTGTTGCCAGTGTAATGGACGTAGGCTTCATTCATCTCAAATGTATAGTTAATGATGGGGACAGTATAAACTATTTAAACTTAGTTTGACATCAACATTTTCTCATAAATATCAAGGGACTCAGTAATGATTTCTTCTTCTTCTTTGTTTCCGTCTTTAGCTATTTTGGGTTATAAATACGTGACATGCTAAATGGCTCTGCTCAGCTACCCAAAGCAGTGGCTCATGTATGACAGATCACATATGCTTTACATACATGTGCACGGTAATGGATCATTGAATGGCACCAGGGGCCCACAAAGTCAGGGGTCAGGTGTTTAAAGGGATCATTTTGCATTAGAAATGCAATGTTCTCAGTCCAAAGTGTCCTGATCACTTCTTATCCTGAGGTTAATACTAAGCTTCTAATATGTCTGATCCCATATTACAGATAATAACTACAGCAAAGGACATTTAGGCCACAGTGAGAGAAGACCTTTTGTTTTGGGGATGTTCCCTCTCCTGTCCTGTGCTATAGGTGTTGTAATGGTCTGCAAAGGCTAACATCCCTGAGTTCCCTCCAGAGGGAGTTCTATTGGCTAGTGCTCAAACACATTGCATGATAGGCTAAGGGGCAGGACATCTCTAAGCGGTTGACCAATCAGAATCAGAAACGGGTTTATTGCCAGGTAGGTTCACACATACGAGGAATTTGACTTGATGTCATGGTGCATACATAAAATATAAAACAAAAAATCTTTAAGGACACTGTAATAAAATATAGTTAAATAGCAATAAAATAAAGCAGTAGCGAAATAGAATGCAGTGAATTATAGAATATGAAATATGAAATATAAAATAAGAAATATGTGCAGTAAGCAGTATTTCAACATTGTGTGCATTAATGTAATGCATATAGAGACTGCGTTGTTGCTGAGGTAAAGTGTCAGTGGGGGGCCGGGCCTCGTTTAAGAGGCCGGTAGCGGAGGGGAAGAAACTGTTCAGGTGGCGAGAGGTTTTGTTCCTGATGGAGCGCAGCCTCCATCAGGACAGAGCCAGCCAGCTAACCAATCAGAGCAGACTGGGCTCTGGTTTCAGACAGAGGGTGAAAAGAGGTGCTGCAGCACAGGCAGTATGAGAACAATAAAGAGCTTTTTGAACATTAAAGCATGGAGACATGTCAAGGTAGAGACACTACATACTAATGTACAATACACTACGTACTGTTTGAGAGAGGAATGACCAACAGATGCAGAACACTGAGAGAGGCTGGAAAGATTGTGATGAAAGTATAGAACTCCTTTGCTTAATAAGTCCAAACCATACTCCACCAAGTGAACTCCTAAGGCCCTTTAATAAGGAAGTGTTGCCCTTTCCACTTGCACATTACACATCTACTCATCCTACATCTGTAAAAAGCCACACCATATATCCCTGTCCTCTGTTCCAGCTTTCCAATAAGGAATGAAAGTGGCTGTGAAATAAATCCGAAATAAATGTAGAGGTATCGGAGCTGCAGGTTATTGACAGACTGCCTCCTCCGTCACTAATGACTCATGTCCCACGCTGCTTAAGCTGCCTCAGGAATCTATCAATGGCTAATAAATACATTTACGACAAGGGGTCCGGGTTTAATGGATCGATTCACTTCCACACCAATTCCCATTGTGCACAAGGATTTCCTGTCATTTCATGAAGCATTCTGCATCACCAGATCTCTCTCTCTCTCTCTCTCTCTCTCTCTCTCTCTCTCTCTCTCTCTCTCTCTCTCTCTCTCTCTCTCTCTCTCTCTCTCTCTCTCTCTCTCACTCTCACTCTCTTCTTCAGTCTCCCCCTCTGCGCTGGTATTTTCTCCCTTCTAGCCGTTCTCTCTCATGGAGACTAGTTTTATTGTCAAGTTAACGGTCTATCAGTCAATATCTACTGTTTTTATGGGAGCTTTTATTTGGGTTGAATGTTGGGCTCAGTGAAATTGTCCATTTAGTCAATTATAGCACTCTAGTTTATTTATGGATTGGGATATCCTAATGTATTATCTCTGTCAATTTGTTTTATTTTTATAGCATCACTTTGACATTATTTCCTTATTTGCTCCATTCCAGGTATATTTATCCTCGGTTTGACTACTCTCTTTTGATCAAAATCTGACTAGATAAATTGGTCCCTAAATGAGATTGTTCTTTTTTATAAATGTAGAGGGGAAATGGCTCTGCTCCCGTAGTCTGAAGAGTTTCTATGGACTGTCTGTATGTTTTTACCAAACTATAGATGTTCTATAAGCAGGCATTGAGTCCCATGTGTTTTTCTTTAGATACTGTACATAGTACTATACCATATAAAAGCACTAGCTCAATAACACTTTGGAAAATGTTATGGGAAATCTTCATAGAGATACACTGGGTGTGGGTCTTGAGCAGTGACATGTATTTCCAATGTATGATCCAATGTCTCCCAACATAAACAGAGGTTTTAAGTACTTCTAGCTACTGTGCTCCACATGTCTCTCCAGATCCTCTCCATTTTCTAGATCTGCCAGTTTTTCTTGTAGCTTTTCCATCGTTATTGGACTGTCCAAAGCATTCTGATGTTCCTTTATTACATTTTCTGATGACTTCAATTTGTGCACAGTGAAAATCTGATGTGTTTATCCCGAGGTGTTGTGAATTTTGATAATACTAGTTTTTCCAAGTATTGCTGTTCTGTTTTGCAATGCTATCTTTTTATTTTGTTCCTATCAAAAGGGCTTTGGTCCAATGTCTTCTTGATTTTCACTATTCTGTGTATTTAGCCTTTGTTTGGTTGATCATTTTATTGTTTCTTAAAGTTATGTGTGGTATCGATGGTGTACTTTTTGGTTTGCTTTTTTATTATTTGTGTATAATTAAGTACATTGGCACATTTTTTGGGGTGAACTGCATTTTTCTCCAACATGCTAAACATGTAAATTGTGATTTACATGCATTGCCAATTAGATAAGTAATCTGTCCTTAGGTATTTCAGAGTTATGTGGGTGAGCTTGGTGGATGTATCGGAGTCTTAAGCTCCTTACACACCAAACTGACACCAAAGAACACGTCGCCTCACGTCTCCATGTTTCGCACTGGAACACACCGCAAAGACTTCAGCCGACGGCCAAGTAGCGCGTACGAACTGCGCATGCGTGAGTGGCAATAACTCTCCTTACCAGCAGGTGGCGGTAGTGTGTATTCGTCATTCAAAAGAGGCAACAACCGGAAGACAGACTGCGTGTTAACCGAGACAAGAAGAACAGACTGCGTGACATAAACAAACAACAAATAGCGTGTGCGTTCCATTTTCACTCTACAGAGAGAAGCTCGTGGGGCTTTCCCGAACCTGTGTCGAGAGCTGGAGTTAAATGAAATCTCACATTTGCCTTCTTAATAGTTTGTTTGGGTCCCTCACTTCCGTTTCGCTTCTCATGCACTGATTCGCTAGCTGAACAGCCAATCAGAGTGATTTCTTTGGCCGACAGCCTACCGATTCAACATGTCGAATTGGCAGCGGAAGGTGTCGGCACGGCCGTAAAGACACAACGGTGCAGTACACACCAATGTGAGTAGGGCGACACAACGCTCATCGGCGGCCTGACATCTATCGACATCTATCGACGCCGAAAATTGTCTCGGTGTGTAAGGACCTTTACTCTCATTTAGCCTTCAATGCTCTTTTTCAGATGTGTAGATGTCTATTGGAGGGATTCTCATTTGGTGTTTGTGGTGGGAGGCACTGTAGGTGTTTATCTCAAGGCTGTAGCCAACGATTCACATCATTGCTTCTTCATCAATCCATACAGTGAGCCCTTCGAGTACACCCGAATTTGTAATTAGCCTTTGCTTCCCACGTTGCGTTTTTTCTAAACCCTGTTCTTCCTCCTGCAGCTAAACCTTGATCTCCCTGAAGAAAAGTGGCCCTTTCCACTATGAAGTAGCTTTAGCTGTAGCTGACACTGATGTTATTACAGAGAATCACCAGAGACTCGTCCTGCATCTCGGTCAAACACAACTCTGCTCCGGGCCTCCATGAGCATCAGCCTGCCAGAGTTCATCAGGCTCCGGCACTAACGGGAAACATGGAGGAAGTGTCTGAAAGTGACACACATCTAGTACCATGTCGCGCCGCTGCCGGACAGACAGTGCTGAACCCCCCCCCCCCACAAAGCTTTCTTCTGCAGTTCACTAAGGTTTACAGAATGCCATCACTTCTGGCCATTTGTGGAAAGAACCTAAGTACATTTACTCAAGTACCTTTCTAACTAACACTTCAATTCAAACGGAAATATTGTACTTTTTCCTTCATTACATTTATTCAACAGCTTTAGTTCCGTTATAGATTAAGATTTTTAAGCACAACAAATATGAACTTTTAAAACATGACGTTTTGATGTAGATTAAATCATCCATTAAGTGTGTCAAACATTGGTGGGTTGACTCTTGCATACATTTTGCTCATTGTTGTATATTTATCAGTATTTTTGTATGTAGAACAATTCATAGTTCTAGCTTCTCAGTTTTAAGGATTTGCTGCTTCTCCATTTACATATTTTTTATTTATTTTTAATATATTAGGTTTTTTTTTCTGCAATGAGTACTTTTACTGCCAATTCTTTGAGTACATTTTGCTGATTATACTTACATACGTTTACTTAAGTACTATTTGCAATGCAATACTTTTACTTGATATGGAGTATTTTACAGTGTATTATTAATATATTTACTTACCTAAAGGATCTGAATAATTTGTCCACCTCTGTTGAGCACTAAGGTCTTCTTGATCTTTGTGTCATCTTTAAGTCGCTGATGGATTAAGTCTTTATGAATATTTCCCTGTGATTTCAAACATAGTTGCAGTGACCTTAAAGTGTAATTAGTTTGGTTTTAATACAGTATTGACTCTGATATACTGTATGTGAGATTGGGAAAAGTAATAGGTAAGCTTGTTTCAATCCGGAGAGAGATGTTCTGATGTAGCAATATACTGTATATGTATTGCCAAGAAATACACAGATGAATGTAATCACTGGTGGTGGTGGAGGAGGCATGAAGGGATGGATAGAGGTGAACCCTGGTTCGGAGATATGGGAGGTGGAAGGGGGGAGTGGGGCTACGTCGAGTCACATGACAGCTGTCAGGAGGACAGAGAGTAGATTGAAAGGTTTGACGATGTGCTGTGATTGGCTTGTGGGAATAGAGACAAAGTGAGTGACACCCCCGATCACTGATTGGAGGGGTGAGGGTAGTAAGATGGAAATATGTGAATGACAGATATATATATAGAAATTTGTATTCATTGGGATAAACCCCTTGAGATGCACCATCTCGTTTTCAAGGGGGTCCCGACAATAGCAACAACTTACAGACATACATAAACAAAAAGACAAAAAGCAAAACATGACACACAAGACAAACCACATACAGTCTGTTAAGTAAAATTCAAGCAATGCATACAATCATTACAATTTGAGACAGTCGAGCAAATCAGTTTCATCAATATCAGTTTCATTAATAACAAGTGCAGACCAGTTGAAAGTGAGATGATAATGCATGTTTAAATAAACCCAATGATGCAAAAGATCTAATGGCAGCAGGTAAAGTATTCCAGTCTGTTGGCTTTGAACATGAACGCTCTTCTGCCAATCAATTGTTTTGCAGAGGGGACAGAGAAATAAATCTGAACAGAATGTCTAACTTGATGATTTGGTGAGTAGGGTACAAAATACTGCTTTAAATAAGGGGGATAGTTAAGATAAATGCATTTAAATATCAGCTGAAGCCAATGCGTGTGTCTTCTTACATTTAAAGAAGGCCATTTAAGTTGGTTATACATTGTGCAGTGATGTGTACGAAAAGGACAACCAAGAACAAATCTGCATAGTCTATAGGCTATGTTGAGTGGAGCAAGATCTGATTTATGTGCATTTTGGTAGACAACATCACAATAGTCCATAATCGGAAGAATACGTTGAGAAAACAATTGCGAGAGCGGTGTAAAACACCGATTCCGTAATTGACTTTTTGTATTACATGCTTTATATGTAGTTTAAATGAAAGTTCAGAGTCTAGCCATACACCAAGATATTTAAAGCTATCAACTTTATGCAGAGAAGTGCCATCCTTACATGTTATTACTACATTAGGTTTGGATTTGAGCTTCTGCCTGGTACCAAAGACCACGGTATAAGATGTTGTTTTGTTAAGCAGTAGTTTATTGTGTGATAGCCAGTCCTGTAAGATATTAAAATCCGATTGAAGAGCGATCTGAATTTGTGAAAAATCAGATTTGGATTTATATATGACAGTGTCATCAGCATAAAGGTGAGTACAACAATGAATGAGACAAGAAGATAAATCATTTATGTAAATAGAAAACAGAAGTGGGCCCAGAGTTGATCCTTGGGGTACACCCTTTTGTTGGATCAACAGGTCAGACTGTTTTCCATTAACAACCACACATTGCTTTCTACTGTGAAGGTACGAGTTAAACCATAACACTGTATTATTAGAAAGGCCAATGCCGTGAAGTTTATCCAAGAGCAGATATCGATCAACAAAATCAAAGGCTTTTGTCAAGTCAATAAAAAGGGCACCTGTGAGTTCACCATCATCTGCAGCAGAGTACAAGTCATTCGTAAATGTAAGTAGGGCAGTTGTTGTGGAGTGATTAGGCCTGAAACCAGATTGAACCGGAGATAACATATTATAAGTATTGAGATAATGTGACAGTTGATTATAAATTATTTTCTCCAAAACTTTGGAAATAGAGCAGATTATAGAGATTGGTCTATAATTATTTGTATCAAGTAAATCACCACTTTTATGCAGTGGAATGATGCGTGCACATTTCCAATTAGTCGGCAACTCACAGGTGGACAAAGACAGGTTGAACAAATCAGCAAGTGGGTACATGAGAATATGGGACGCCAGTTTTATGAACCTGTTTTCTATACCATCGAGTCCTGCACTGCCATCCACTTTTAATTCTGTGATAGCATTATGAACTTCGTGTGGTAGAATCTTCTTAAAAGAAAAATAACTGTTGCAGTTTGAGTTACTATTAGAAATACCAGTCGTCAAATAGGAGTCAGATAGTAGTGTGGAACATACATTAGCGAAATGCTGATTAAATATTTGGGCAATGGATAATGGGTCATGAATTATTGTATCAGCAGTTCTTATTTTATTAATAGAATGTTTACCTGATTTATTTAAAATAGATTTAATTTTAGTCCAAAATTGCTTGGGATTCTTAAAGTCCGACGTGAGAGATTCTTTATAGTAGTTGGATTTAGCATTTCGGGTTTTGGTTTTACTCAGATTTCGGAGATGCCTGTATACTTCCCAATCGGCTATAGTTCTTGAATGACGATATATCGACCATGCTTTATCCCTTTCCCTAAAGAGACTGATGAGTTCAGAATTGATCCAAGGGAGATGTTGACCTTTGACCTTAACCGTTCTCACAGGTGCATGATTGTTCATGACATCAGTGAGCTCTTTATGCAGAAAATCCCAAGCATCTTGTACAAAAGGTATTAGTTGAAATCTGTCCCAATTAAGGGCAACAACATCATTAATAAATACATCAACATTCCATTTTTTATATTGTCTGATTTTGACTAGTTTTGGAGGTAGTTTAATTAATTTGATTTTCCATACGCAATAAACAATTGAATGATCGCTGAAGCAATCCGACATGACACCAGCTTTTAAGATTCTGTCAGGGTGTGACACCAGTATCCAGTCAAGCAGAGATTGGGTTCTAAGAGTGATACGAGTTGGCTCATTAATTAGCTGTTTAACATTTAGACTACTGAAAAGTATTTTCTCTCTATCAATTGATTTATCCAACCAATTTTTGTTGAAATCACCAAGTAAGTTTATTTCATTTCCACAGGAAATGGCGTTGATAGTGTCAATTATATGGTTAAAAGACTCTGCAGGTGAAGAAGGTGGCCTATAGATGCTACCAATAGTTAAGCATTTATTTTCATGAAAAACAATTTTAAGAAAAATGCATTCAAAATGTAGAGGCTCTATAGAAGTAGCAATTAGCTCAGTCACAAGGTCAGAGGAGACATAAATAGCCACACCTCCACCCCTGCTGCATCTATCAGATCTGTAAAGCAAATAATTTGTGATTTTTAGTTCACTATCGGAAATGTTACTACTAAGCCAAGTTTCAGAGAGTGTGATGATTTTAGGTTTATGTAGAACAACCCATATCCGAAGTAAATCAATTTTGGGCAATCGGCTCCTGATATTTAAATGAATAATTTGTATACCCTTTAATTCATCCAGTCTGGAAATAATAGCAAATAATGTTCCTGTCACTTGTTACGCATACATGCGATTCATGATTGTAAAGATTGCTAGATTCAACCATTAATGTAAAACAGACATACAAAACATTCAAACACAAAAAGAAAAATACGATATAAAGACGGTCTTACTGGTTGAACCTGCTCTGAGCTTCATGATACCGTCCTGTATTCACATTTTATTCACCAAGTTTCTCAGACAATCAGATGGATGTTAATAAAACCCCGGGTTAGCTCGGGGTTATTCTGAGAAGAAAACAAAGGCTTCCTGTAAAATGATTTCCCAATCTTTCCATTATAAACATTCATCCCAGTTTGAATTACCGTATGTTGTGGGCCCTGGAGCCCCCATGAACCCCTCCATCCCACCCTGTCCCTGTCCCTGAATCTCTCAGTATTCCAGTCCTGAATATATTATAGACCTGCGGTCTGCTGCATGGAACTTAGACCCCATGTAAGGACGTTATATCACACCTAGGATCTGACTTTAGGTTAGCATAGACAAGTTCTACAGTGGTTTTTCTACCTCTTGATCTTGAGGGAATACAGTGTTATCACAACGTAAACAAATAATAATTACAATTTTAATATGCCAGAAAAATGCTTTAATTTTATTGTAATGAATTGTCTTTAAGATACTTAGAAGAAATACACTGAAAACAAAACCCTAACATATTATATTACCTTTAACATTATTATAGAGAATATGTTGGCAAACAGTGGTGAGTGTACACGTGGATCAGCCACAGAGCAGCATCAGCTGCAGTATTAGTTTGAGCTCTGCTTGCGATCCAGAAGGACTCCTGATAGAAGCACCTGTCTCTTTAGCTGCTCAATGATCCACCATGTCCTGTCTCAGGGTCTGCTGCTTGCCTCTGAGCATGAAGTTAACGGCGAGCACTGCGCTCAGAGGTCAAATTATTTCAACTTTGACAACTTTAACTTTTGACCGTTCAAGGTCAAGGTGGAAGTAGCACTCAATACTTGTACTTAAGTAAAAGTAGAAGTACCAGAGTGTAGGAATAATCTGTTACAAGTAAAAGTCCTTCATTCAAAATGTTAATCAAGTAAAAGTACTAAAATATCAGCATCAAAATAAACATACAAAAGTAGTCGTTGTGCAGATTGGTCCATTTCAGAATAATATATATGATATGTTTTATAATGATTGATCATGAAAGGGTTCTCAAAGCTGTTAAAGGTGCAGCTAGTTTGAATGACTTTGTATACTGCAGGGTAATTTAATCCAGTGTTGATCCAATTGTTTATCATTAATCTACAGTATACTGTATAAGTAACTAAAGGTACTACGTAAATGTAGTGGAGTAAAAGTACAAAGTTGCACGAAGAGGGAAGTACAATTTAACCTAAGTACAGTACTTGAGTAAATGTACTTAGTTACTTACACCACTGCCTTTCAATGCTCAACCAATCAGCTGTACTGTATGTAGCCGCAGGTTAGCAGGGGAAGCTGTTCTGACCACAAGGTGGTGCAAGAGAATAATAGTGTATGACGTGATTGCAGTTTAAGATTATGTAGAATGTAGTAGCATAATTGCAAAATCAGATGATCTTTTTCTGTTGTATTTGTTTCAGTAGTGACAACCTTTATGTTGGGAAAATACTGAATGTACTAACAATACAAACAGTTAGACTTCCGGTGAAGAGAGTGACCATCATGGCTGCTTAGCCCTTTGCTCTGCTCCGCTGAGCTACTCTGCCCCCATGCCACAGTTATAAAACTGGACCAAACTCTATTAAAATAGTCTCAGATAGTGGTATAAGCCAGGATGTGGCAGGGGCTGAAGCAAAATTCACCTCGAACAAGAAGGAATCCGAAGAAGAGCCCGACAGAGATGGAAGCTCAAGGCGGCGGACAGGCAACACGTGCCGACGACACACAATCTGAACTTGCAAGCATCAACAGCCTCCTGAGAGGAATCGCAGCAGATGTGAGCAGTGTGAAAATGGGCCTGGAAGTACTACAGAGCACGGTGGAGAAGCTTGGAGGAAGGATGTCGGAGGCTGAAGCCAGGATTTCTAACCTAGAGGACGTTAGCAACAGCCGAGGTGCTAGCATAGATGCCACCGCAGCACACATGAAAAAGCTCCAAGATAAAGTACTTAGAAGATGCAGGGAGGCGGAATAACGTTCGTATAACGGGCATACCAGAAAATGCTGAGAAACAGGACCTACATGGTTTTGTGCTGAGCATATTTGCTGAAAAGCTGGACCTGGAAGTGGATATGGGATTCGAACTGAAGCGAGCACATCGCGTCGGACCGAAAAAGGATGACGGGCGCAGCCGACACATGTTGGTCCGCTTACTGAGATTCAGCGCCAGAGAAGCCGTTCTACGGGCCGCCCGCGACAAGAGGATAGTCGAATGGCAGGGCAACAGAATATCCTTCTTCCAGGACCTTTGTCAGGAGGTACTTCAGCAGCGTAGGAAGTTTGATATGGTGAAGAAGCAGTTCCAAGAACGCAAGATACCGTACTCTATGTTGTATCCAGCAACTCTTAAGACTACTGTAAACAACCGATCCCATATCTTCACCTCGCCGGACGCAGCGGCGGGTTTCCTTGGAACACTGGACTAAATACCACGGTTATTGAACTGGCCCGTTTTGGACTCTAAATTACCGCACAGGTTGGTGGAGACACATGTTGCTGCGCTGCTTGCTATTCACAGTAAGAGCACCGGTTCCACATTATGTTTAAATATTACGTTGACCATTATCTGAAGTCTGGTGCTGTTTTGACCCTTTTCATAGGCGTTACGACAACATCGTGTTTTATGGCGAGGGATGCGTTTCCATGGCAACAGCCTATGGTAAGATCTCAGATTTGGCGTAAGGTGTTGAGGCATGGACCGGTGCTATACAAGCAAAGTTTGGGGGACGATCGGACCGTGTCCATTGGAGTTACGGCGACATCGTGTTCTATGGCGAGGGATGTGTTTCCATGGAAACGGCATATGAAGACACCCCATAATTGACATAGAGCGGTTGAGGGCAGGACCATTAACCATTATCTGAAGTTTGCTGCTGTTTAATGGCGAGGGATGCGTTGCCATAGTAACACCACACCACATTACGTAACATCAGATTTGATGTAGAGCTGTGTTAACCATTATCTGAAGTCTGCTGCTCTGAGCATGTCAGTTGGAGTTATGACATCATCGTGTTCCATGACACAGGTTTTTATATTTGAGCTAACGAGGTGTCCAGAGATCACAGGTTTCCATGGTGATGTGCAATAATCAGTGAGAGGAGAGCATTTCCATTGTTCTGAATGAGAGATAAACCTCTTACATGTGAACGTTTTGTTGAAGAACCGTAACAGATATCTGTGAAATTTCAAAGCGTGAAGCATGTCAAGGAACTTGAGCATTTGAATTGTAATTTGTGTACTTTCGGGTTAATAATGTGGCCTTTTTGGCAGATTAACTAAAGGTGTGCGGCTGCTGTGGTGGGGAAAGATGAGGCTGAACTTACAATGGGGTTTAATGGAGACATGTTGAACGTTTTTTTCACTTCATGCCCTCAAGAGGCACTTTGTTTAATTATTTTGCTTAATTTATTTAAATGTTTCAAGCTACGAGATGTAGCATTCAGGGATCCTTTTCACAGGATGCACTATAGAAGTTTAGTTAAAGGTGGAGAGCCACATGTTCACAAAGGCAGAACGTATAAAAGTTAGCGCTGAGCTTCAGTCTGCAATGTTCAAAACAACAGATAGAACCAGAAATCTAGGTGTAGTCATGGACTCTGACCTGAGTTTCAACAGTCACATTAAAACAGTTACTAAATCAGCCTACTATCACCTAAAGAACATATCTAGGATTAAAAGACTAATGTCACAGCAGGATTTGGAAAAACTTGTCCATGCTTTTATCTTCAGTAGACTGGACTACTGTAATGGTGTCTTTACAGGTCTCACTAAAAACATCCATTAGAAAGCTGCAGCCAGGCATGGGGACTGGCCATTGGGAATACCGGGAGTGTTCCCGGTGGGCCGGTGCTGTGCGTGGGCCAACAACTAAAAAATAAATAAAAATAAACAAAAAATAAAAAAATATTTCTTTTTTTTTGCCTAAATCCTACCGGCCCACATTTGTAAGTGTTCCGGCCACTCCCTGGGAGTGGGGTGTGGCCCACACCCCAATGGGCTGGGCTGAGCTGTCACTGTGCAGTGAACGATCAGGAGTGAGTGACTGAGAGACCTAGCTGGCAGTTGCTTACAGATGGATAAACAAGCTCCAAAGCGTAAAGGCGTTTGTATAGTTTGTGTATACAGTATTGTAGCGAGCCCTGGGTTCAGAGGGAGGGGCTTGCAAAGGGGAGGGGGTAGGGGGTGGGGGGTTGGCAGGGAAACGGGGTTCAGGGGAGTGGCTGCACCCGTAGGATAGAAAAGGGGGAAGTGACGTCTGACTCAGAGGTCGCTCGGCTGTGGAGAAGAACGTGTTGCTCACATTCTGTTACTGAGTTTAGGCTAGTTAGCTAGCAGGTTTATTGTTTTGGGTGCAGTCACTTTTGCCTCCACTTGCTGTTCAAATAAATGTTGAAAGAAAAAGTAAATCTGTTCATATGGGTGTTGAGAGATGTATCCATAGATTTAGTCCCTAACTTTGCTCTCAAAGTGCACCAGATTGATGCATTTAACTTCAACATTTAAAAAAAAAAATCTTCCCGGGGGAGCATGCCCCTGGACCCCCCGAGAGGAGGTGAGGTCCACCACCTGCTTGAGGATGCTTCCTACGCCCATGTTTTAATTCCATGTGTCAAGTCAGGCAACTTGGGTCCAAATGTTATTGTATCAATGATCTGTTAACATTAAAATCACTAAATATATGCTGTAACTATTTTGCTAGGCAACTCAAGGGCCGATACATGCCGCGCATTAAGTGGGCCTGTCTGTCAATTAATCCCCGGGCCACTTTTTCCCCCCAGTCCGCCCCTGGCTGCAGCTAATTCAGAACGCTGCTGCTCGAGTCCTCACTAACACTAAGAAAGTGGATCACATCACTCCTGTTCTGAAGTCTTTACACTGGTTCCTGTGTGTCACAGAATAGATTTCAAAATACTGCTGCTGGTTTATAAAGCACTGAATGGTTTAGGCCCAAAATACATTTCTGACCTCCTGCTAAATTATGAACCATCCAGATCTCTCAGGTCTTCAGGGACTGGTCAGCTTTCTGTCCCCAGAGTCAGAACTAAACATGGAGAAGCAGCGTTCAGTTATTATGCTCCAAATATCTGGAACAAACTCCCAGAAACCTGCAGGTCCGCTACAACTCTGACTACTTTTAAATCCAGGCTGAAGACTTTTCTTTTTGTCGCTGCTTTTAATTGAACTATTCATATCTTAGACTGCACTGTAACTTTTATCCATGTATTTTTTCTTTTAATGTTTATTTTATTATCTTTTCTTTTTAATGACTGATTTTAAATGCCATTTTCTTAATGTCTTTCATTTTTGTAAAGCACTTTGAATTGCCTTGTGTTGAAAGGTGCTATATAAATAAACTTGCCTTGCCTTTGGCTCATAGTCGTAGTTTTTGTCATTTATGTGTTTTGTCTAACAGTGTTTTATGTTAGGTCTGTCGTCTTACAGGGGAATGTTTCAGTATGGCTGGAGCTCTTAACGTGTGCTCTGGTTGCAGTTTGTCATAGGGCTGCACGATATTGGAAAAAACTGACATTGCGATATTTTCTTCCCCTGCGACATATATTGGGATATGAAAACATACAGGAATTGAAGAAAAGACCGTTTTTTCCAGCAAACCATCCTTTCTTGAAGTTTAATGCTATATAATTGGTATTTTTTTAACTATATTTAACCGGATGAAGGATTTTAGTCACGGACGTCTGGATCTTAAGTTATCAGAGCAACAAGCTGAGCTAGCTCGGTTAGCAGCGCCAAACTGCCCTGGAGAAACACATGAAACGACTTTATTCAGTGTTTTTACCTTTGATCACGGGGTCCGTTTGCTTTGGAGATTTGATTGTGATTGGTGGTTTGCTGTGCATGCAGAGCCTGCACGTCACTCACTCAAGTAACCCTGACATGAGAGTTGTCCTTTTGTTTTTTTAAATTGCACTTCCTGCGATGTGAATGTGTATCGCGATTATCGTCACGACACGATATATTGTGCAGCCCTAGTTTGTCAAATAATCTTGGTATTTATACATTTGGAAATGGATAGTGGGTGATCTGGTGATCATTAAATGTTAAGGGTGCAAACCTAGCCACTAAAAGGAAGAAGATTTTACTGTATTTAAAAAAACCAAAAAACGGATCTGGCTTTCTTGCAGGAGACCCACCTGGAAAAAAAAAAGACTCTTTGTTGTTTCAGAGGGACTGGGTAGGAAAGGTTTTTTATAGTGCTGGATCCTCTAGCCAGAGGGGAGTTGCCATTTTGATACGAAAGAATCTCAAAATGAAAATACTTAAACAACAATCAGATCCTGAATTATATGGTATTAGATGTACTTTTATGAATATATATGCCCCAACAGCGGGCTTGCCAGGTTTCTTTATAGACGTCAGCAATACTATAAGACAATTCGGAAACTCGTATATAATATTAGGCAGGGACTAACAAAGTTAGGGACCCTCAAGTTGATAAAACCTATAGGCGGGGTATAATACGACCCTCAGGGGCTCAGAAAGCTATTGACGCAATGGAAAAAGAATTGGGATTAGTGGATGTATTGAGATTTGTCCACCCGTTGGAAAGGGAATATACCTTTTACTCCAACCCACATACATCCTATTCAAGGATAGACTATTTTCTTATCTCAAAGTCACTCATTTCTATTACAGAACAAACGTCCATAGGTAACATCTTAATATCAGATCATGCTTTGGTCGGGATAGCGTTTTGTTTAGGTCAAATGCCAAGAACCCCACCCACTAGGTGGAGATTTAATACATCCCTACTCCGAGATGGACAGTCCCTGGAATTGATCAAAAACGAGATAATGGATTATTGGCTGAATAATGAAGGCTCAGTTTCAAACACAGCCGTGGAGTGGGATGCATTTAAGGCAGTCATTAGAGGTCGACTCATTCAACACTGTTCATATCTGAAAAGGAAATCGGTTCAACGGCTTAAGGAATTGGAGCTGGAAATAAAAAATCTGGAAAATGTACACTCTCCCCAGCCTGACCACGCTACCCTTTTGGAACGAAACAAATCAAGCTAACTCCATGTTCAGGCAGAGATGAATGTTCCCCTTGACGCCATGCTTTTATCTGAGCAGAGCTTTCTCTGTACAGCCTGTCCATGAGAAACTCAATGTAAGGCTCCAGATCTTTTGTTTTCACGCCGTTGTTTCCTCGTCCTGTTGATACATTATGAATTTGCATCTTTTCACATTTCAAATTATCTCTGCTCTTGTTGGAAAAATCTCAGTGGAATTTGCATTCCAGTGACTCATCTCCGTATAAGAGTGCGTTGCTAAATGAAGAATTGTGCTTTAGGCTTCAGCGAAAGACTGGCTGTTAGAATAGAGGGCGATAAGCCTTTGTGTGGGTGTGTGTGTGTGTGTGTGTGTGTGTGTGTGTGTGTGTGTGGTGTGTGTGTGTGTGTGTGTGTGTGTGTGTGTGTGTGTGTGTGTGTGTGTGTGTGTGTGTGTGTGTGTGTGTGTGTGTGTGTGTGTGTGTGTGTGTGTGTGTGTGTGTGTGTGTGTGTGGTGTGTGTGTGTGTGTCCGTCGAAGGGATTGCCTTCTTTGTCCCGGTGGCTAAGAGTTACATAAGAAGAAGCTGGCTGAGATAGCATCACCCCCACAGTGCAGCATCCTCAGGCCAGATCTCTCTTATAGAACATGTCTTATAGCTGCTTATAGGCCATTCTGTAAGGCCTTCTCTATTCAGAGCGGGTTTGGACCAAATTAGACTAGTATTAATACAATCAACAAACACATAGAGGATGTTATCTTAATGTAGCTCATTTTAATGTTTAAAAAGAGACTGATGTGTTGGCTTTATGCAGTATGATCAGCTCTGGCTTACTTAAGAGCACTCCAAATTAGGGACTAATTGTTAGGTTGCATTGTGGATACTTTGATTTGGATCGCTCTTCCTCAGATCTTGTCAGTCTCGTAACATCATGACAGTGAAGCAAACCCTATCCAGAACACCGCTTCAGCTGAAACCGTGTCAGCTTGAGCTAATTGTGAATGGATATTTATAAAAGATATATACTATGAGGTAGTGATAAATGAATATGAACTCTAATACTGTCGCTACATTTTACTTCATTTTGGCAGAAAACGTTTCTGACTTCAGTCTTGATTCTATCTTTCAACAAGTGATCTTCATCTCTGTATACTGTTATCACTTCTCTGTGATTGTAAAACTTTTATAATTCGTTGTAAGTGGGAAGGTTTGTCATAATGATTTTACCTCTGCCTTTTAATGTCATGTGATTCAAGAGTCCCGGATGTATTCATTTATATTTTAAATACAAACCTGCACATATTTGAGCTGTGGTATATTGCAGTATGAATAGCAACATGGGGGGGGGGGGGCGCCCCTCGATCTCCTCGCGGCAGAGCCTCACCGTTTGAACACCTCTCTGTGTTTGTGTTGCAGTGCCGTCGTTCTGGGGGCTGGTGAACTCCGCCTGGAACCTGTGCTCTCAGGGGAAGAGGCAGTCTCCAGTGAACATCAAGACCGGACACATGATCTTTGACCCCTTCCTCACGCCCATCAAGCTGAACACGGGTGCACGCAAGGTAAGGACACACACCTCCTCTGTGGGGTGGATGTTTGTTGCTTCTCTCAGATGTTGCACCACAGCTCTAAAGCTACTTATTGTGTTGCTGTTGTTTCTGTGCTAGTGTGTTTCCCTGATCCATGCTCCTGACTGCTGTTTGCTTTGGCACACAATGTGAGCTATTTGTCTGACGAACACTTGGCTTGAGATACAACAATACGAAAAACTTGACCTATTCAGAGGAGCACAATGTTCTGATTCAAGAAAAGCCTGGACTTTATCTTAAGGGCTTTGCAGATGAAATCCTGCAGCCTAACAGCAGATTAGCCATGCATATAGTTTATTATTGTCCTGTAGTGTACCAAGGACAGCGTGTAGACTTCTCTTCCATCCTGTGCCATATGATGGCAGCTAATTGGGAAGCCTTCACAGATGGGCTGCTTTCAGAAGTGCATGGTGAGATGAATGTTGTGATTAGTTGATGTTTATATGCCAGCAGTTAGCACAGGGTTAGCCTTGTGCAGTTGAACATCTCTGGTACACAGGGATCATCTCTCAGGCCCAGAATAGCCCCATGTTGTTCCCCGGGACCTTTGTTTCATCACATTTTACATTATAAGAAGTCATTTACAATGACATTTTAAGATCATTGTACATTTGCAGAATCTAATAGAATTAGTTAGGAAACTTGTGATTAAAATAGTAATTCATGCTTTTTCTCGTTAGTATAATTGCTACTTGAAATACAAATGTGTTTTAACAATTGCTCAATGCCATGGCTCCCCCGCTGCTCCCCCAAAGACTCCACTTTGAGAGCAGCCCCCCGCAGTGTGTCCAGTGAAGGGACATCACTCCCAGTGGCTCCATTGTATTTACATTAGGATGAATCCGAGGGAAAAGGAGAGAGCAGGAAAGACAGGGCTGTGTTATTTAGGCAAACATTAAAGGACAATTCTCAATGTCATTGCTGGAGGAAAATGCTTCTGGATGAATCTGTGATGGATAGGCCACGCTCAGATTCAATCAATCAATGTTTATTTATATAGCCACATATCACAAATGTTACATTTGTCTCAGTTGTCTTCACAGTGTGTACAGAATATCAGTATGACAATACGACACCCTCTGTCCTTAGACCCTCACATCGTACAAGGAAAAACTTCCGGAGAAAACCCACAGTTTAAGGGAAACATGGGAGAAACCTCAGGGAGAGCAACAGAGGAGGGATCCCTCTCCCAGGACGGACAGACGTGCAATAGATGCCGTGTGTAAATTGAAAAGATAATACATTTGCAACATAGATTGTCCTTACTCCAGCATTTGGTTGTTTTCTCAAACACCTAAAACAACCTACACTCTGTTTTCTTGACAAGTGACTTCCTGCAGTCGTGATAGCAATCATTGTGCCCTCCAAACTCCAGCAGGAGTGTGCTGCTGTCACAGACTGCTTTCAGAGGCAGGGGGGGTGGGTCAGCCAACACTCTGAGTGACACTCTACTTCCTGTTTTGTACCAACTGGTATTGGATCGTACTTGCTGTTATACATCCTGAATCTGAGAAGAGGAACTGAATTATTTGTATTGTGTTGCAACAAAGTGTTATTATTGTTCTCCTATTAAGAGATTTGTTTTGTTGGTAAAGCAGAGTTGAACCAATATAATAATAATAGCTTGGATTTATATAGCGCCTTTCATGAGACCCAAGGTCGCTTTACAAAGAAGAACAGGGGCAAAACAAACATAATAAAAACAAAAGGCAGTACTACACATAACTACACATTTTGGTTTAATATACTTTTTAGTTTAAATAACTTAAAAAAAGTATTAATATTACTACTTACACTGTAAAAGTGATTTCAATGAAAGAAACGTAAAGAACTGTGAAATGACCACATCACGTCCCATATCACAATGTGAGTAGATCATATCATTGTGTCATAATTATTAGTAGATCAATGTACATTTTGTATCATTTTATTGTTCGGATGGTATACTGTAGCTGGAGTTCATTTGAAATCCCTTAAATGCAGCTGTGCAGCCTCAGCTATCACAAACATGTGTTGATATGTTGTAGTAATAGTCTGATAGTCCAAAGTATTAACTTGTAACTAAAGGCATAATCCATGTAATGGAGTAAAGAGTTCATGGTGTGGCAGGTTCAGCTTTGTATATGTTTGAATAGTGTCAGTGGGTCATATGAATCTGGAAACTGCGATCATGCTAGCCTTCTGGGAAAGAGGCTAAATGTGGCTTTCATTTGAGCTGTTTCTATCATTGGGTCCGATCTTATTGTCAGATTAACAGTATTAGTAAGAAGATGATGAATGACCTTGTTTGGCACTCAGCTCATATCTGCGTTCAGACACCATTGCTGTGCAGATGATACTACTATTTTAATAAGAAAACATTTATAAAAAAAATATTGAAAGAAAATGTATCAAAACAAGTTGTATTAAGTCGTGCCACTAATAACTTAGAATTGAAATAAAATAAATAAACGTTTTATTTCCGACTTCACTAACTCCCCTTTCTGGGCCCTGGGTCAGATTATAAGCCACTCCATTAGCAGACATTTAACCAATATCAACAGCAGACTGTTTCACTAACTGCGCCCTAACCCCCCATCCCCATCCCCATCTCATCACATTGTGGATTACCACTACACACTGACAGAACAGAACCACCCACACAAACCCAGCTCCAATGTTCTGCTTTATCTCCGGGAAAAGTTTCCAGAGTCCAAAAGCCATTTTGTACTTCCTTCTCTTGCTTTAACTCCCCCTCTCCCCCCCCCCCCTCTCAGTGGCCTAAATGTAATCTGTTGTGTCTCCATCTCTCTGAGCACCTGAGCTGTCAGCCCGTGAACACCAGGCTGGATCACCCTGTCAGGCTGATTCATCCACTCTGTCTCTGGCTGTTTGGCAGCCAGTCAGCCTTGGCCAAACACGCTACGGAGAACACACACACACACACAGATTTGTGTTCTGCCTTGTATTGTGGCTAATGAATAGTTAAAGAACATTTAATTGACCTGGAAAGAGAAATTGTATTTAATGGAGGGGTGACGTGCGCGATGGACTGAAGGAATCACAGTTATGAAAAAAAGCACTATTAATTGAATATGAACTGTGCCATAGATGAGCTGCAATTACTTGAAGAGATTTTAATGAATTTAATCACTTAGCCGGAGAGGGAAAACAACTATTTGGAGTCCTCGCTGCCTCCGTTTCCTGCACATTTATGAATAGTGCTTATGAAACAGGATTAGATGTCTTTTGTGCTTTTTAGGCTAAATGCACAGGGAATCTATTAGCGCTGTGAACCTGGTGGAGTTCCTCACATTTGGGAATGCAGGGCTCTGCTGCTTTTGTTCTCACGCTTTGAAGTCATGTGTGTGTGCAGAGCGGCAATGTGAACATCACGTCAGGTGGAGTATTTGATAAAAATTGATATTTATGTCTTTAAAATGGAACTCTGAGTTCAACAAGAGTTGTGCTTTTAAAGATGTTAAACATATGTTGGTTGTTAAACAAGCTCCAAATGACAATCTGTGCCTCACCAGGGGGGATTCTACTCAGCTTCTCTCTCATTTCTTCTTCTGCTGTAAAACCTCTTCCAGTAGTCCTGATCAAGCTGTGTGTGTGTGTGTGTGTGTGTGTGTGTGTGTGTGTGGGTGTGTGTGTGTGTGTGTG
>NW_022990044.1:80518-146505 GCF_902827175.1 Gymnodraco acuticeps | reverse complement strand
TAAGTCCAGAGTGTGCCCTTATTGTGCGTGGGCTCCGTCCATGCGAGTCAGTCCATATCTATCAGAGAACACAACTTATTTTTTGCCCCTCTGTCCTGGGGGTTGTCAACATGGATGTTAAAATCACCACAATGACTAGACGGTCAAAGCAATACACCACTATAGACAGCAGTTCAGTAAAGTAATCAAAAAAGCTTGCACATATTTGGGTGGTCTATAGATATTTTAGGAACAGAGCTCGAGAGGAGCATTTCAGCTGAAGGGCCACATATTCAAAAGAATCAAAGTTTCCATACGATGTCTTCCTGCATTGAAGGGAATCATTGAACAGAATAGCAACTCCACCCCCTTTCTTATGCATTCTTTCCTGACTCATAAACTAAAGTTGGGAGGGTTGATTCGATAAGAACAGCTGCAATGTAATGTTATTTTGTTCAATCCAAGTTTCTGTTAAAAACATAAAATCGAGATTGTGCTCAGTGATAAAATCATTGATTAAAAATGTTTTTCCTGCCAAAACCTGACATTTAATAAAGCTAGTTTAAGTTTGTCAAACACACTATCAGTCATGTTTTTTGTAACAAGCTGTGGCTGACATGGAATCACTGCTAAATTAGATAAACTCACACAAACGTTTGAGCGCTTCCTGTATCTAAGATGATTCACCGCTCTTAATCTATTACCTATCAACACAGATATCGGCAAAGCTATAGGCAGACAGGGCCCCGGCATGTCCTGGAAAGAGTTGAGAGTGCCATACGCCCTTGAGCCTGGACCCAGCAAATATCAGTTTGCAGCGTTTAGTACACACACATCCTTATCAGGCTTCGGAGACTGCAGATGCCCTCTCTCGGGAGGGGAGGCGGCCGATGGCACGGTGATGGAGATGTGGGAGATGGTGCGGGTAGAGGACATGCTGCCAGGGGGGGGAGGTGGTTGACGTAGGCACGGTGATGAAGACGGGGGAGATGGTGCGCGTCTCTGCGTGATTTTGGTGGGCGTCGCTGAGGAGCGGGGGTAAAGGACATGTGCCAGCCCTGCGTATCGCCTTAGTTTGGTCTTTGAACTCCAGGAAGGAATCGGTGCCAACCCTCTGCATCTCCTTCATGTGTTCAACGATCCCCAGGAGGGTGGGCGAGGGTGAAAGGGTGAACGGAGTATCCTCAAAGGCGTTGACAGGGGGGGGGGGGGGGGGGGGACTCCTCCATGTGTCTCCCATAATCAGAACATTCCTCAGGCGGGGGCAGTGATAATTCTTCAGGGTTTTCTGCGCGATGTGTTGTGTCTTTCTCCTGTTTTGATTCCTCTTGCCGCTTGTCCTTGGCAGAGGGAACAGATTGATAACGCAGGCAGTTGAATATGTTAGAGATAAACAATTTCACTCCTGACTTGTTCAGGCAAACTCCATTTGCCTTGAAAAGATGTCTGCGGTCCCAGAAAAAGTTAAAATTGTCAATAAAATGAACAGAATGGTCAGTACAGACAGTTGAAAGCCAGGTATTCAGTGCAAACAATCTGCTGAATCTCTCCACTCCTCTTCTGACTGGCGGTAGAGGGCCACTGATGAACACCACTGCATTTAGAGAGCTGGCAGTTTCCAACAAACATTTAAAGTCTTCTTTCAGCACTTCTGACTGTTGTTTCACAACATCATTTGTTCCAATGTGCAGTACCACATTCTTCTCACTCGGATGTTCAGCCCCAATATGCAGGATCTTCTCAGCCAAGTCAGAGACCACATCCTTGGGAAAACAGAGTACTTTGGTGTTGTTCTTATTACACAGACCTTTTACATCTCTTACAGCAGAGTCACCCACAATCAGAGTTTCAGGCCCAGTCGTTAGCTTTCCCTCTAGCCTTTACTTTTGGAGTAGCTATTGGTCCTTACCCTGCTGTGTGAAGAGGACAGGTTATCCAGGTCATCAGATCTCCGGTTCTCGGTCAGCGGAGCGTATCTGTTCTGGATTGGCACACTTGGTGGTTTAGGAGGATTTTTTGTAGTTCTCCCTTTAGCAGCTGTCCACTGCTGTTTCCTAGTATGAATAGGGGTTGAAGAGGCACTCTTCCTGGGTGATAACAATGCAGGCCAGCCGGTCGCATCACAGATTTGAGAGCGCTGGGCTCTGCCTGTTATCCGTCCTCCCAAATCCCATGGAAATGATTTACTCTTAGGCTTTGCACCCAGAGAGTTCCAGGGAGGACTACCACTTGTAGATGTATTACCCGGTACACAGCCCTCCTGTTCCTTGGAATCCTTGTAGCTGCTAACTAGCTGTGAGTTAGCATACCCTTCTCCATTATTTTGCAACACTGGTAAAGTGGTGTCATTCCCATGACATAGTCCATTCATTTCCACGTTAACTTCCAACCGTTGCATTTTCATTTCCAACACAGCTATCTTCTGTATAAGTTTGTGGAAGTCATCTGTAGAGAACGGAGGCATTTGCTACCAACTAGCTTAAGCTAAATAGCATGCAGTAGCCTACCAGGCTTTAGCTGTTGCTAGGCCACGCTACTGTAAGACTGAGGTCGTCGTAAAAATGTTGAAATATGGCTGAAACCCTCCGTCTATTTACGAAGATGAACTGTCCCAGTGATATTTTAATGTCCAGGAGCTGCTGCTCGAAGTTTTCAGAGAATAAGAATAGGAAAATCAGCATAAAAAGTAAGCAGAGGCAGGAGCAAGCAGAAAAGCGTCTGCACTGTAAGAAAGAAAGAAGATAAGACCCTACTTTTATAATTTTCGAATCATAAATCTATTGATCATAAATCCATCAATTAGATTTATGATCCGACTGAACAAAACGTGATCCGTCTCTTAAATGTGTTTCAACCACAGACCTTATTTCCAGCTATTTTACAAAATCCTAAGGAGAAATTGCATTGCTTTTTTGTCGAGGGAACAGGAAGGAGTTTACTTCCGCGTTTTAGGACGCGTCACTGTGGCTCTCTATTTCACACACTTTCCTGACTTCATCAGTAAGCCTATTGTCTCTGGAATTCTCTGTTGACATGAACATGATCCATCGGGACGTTTCATGTAAATGTAGACCGTGGCACCACCCCGTGTGCAACAGATGTTCTCTAAGGCCTATGTCTGTGCTGTTGCTATTGTGGAACAAACAGCTCCGTATGTCCGTTAGTGCAGCTAGCTAACCAGATGCTAACAACACGGTCCCTGCTGCTGGCACCGGTCCCTCTCTCTTCTCTCCCTCCCTCTCTCCCACTCTCACACACACACTAAATGCGCTATTTCCGCACGCACACAAACACGCACACACACACACACATTTTCATGCAACTCTCTGATTGGTCTGGTGTCTTGCCTCTGTTGCATTCACTGAACACGGGAAATTACAGCCCTGTCGTCCTCTCTAGTGTCTTGATGAGGTTCACGTAAAGCACGGTTAATGTATTATATTATTGAGGTAGAATTGTCCGGGGCTACAGAAAAAACATTCGGGGCTGGCCAAAATATTATTTTACCAACAATGTGGAATTTATTGGCTACATATTACACAGATTATGCACAGCGGGAGCAGCAATAACCATCAAATAATAATTCAGACAGGGGAGTTCCGCACCCCCTGCCTGCCGCTAGGGGGTGCTGCAGCGCCCTCAGCACCCCCCTTCCCGCGCCATTGGTACCTGTTGATGTGCTGCAAGGTAGCGTCTGTAGTGGAGGCACCGGCACGGAGGAGGAGGAGGAGGACGCTGGCGGGTGTGGTACAGGGTGTGGCAACGCAGGTGGTGATGGTAGGGGCACAAGGAGCTGTGCCTCGGAGGACAGCGTTGGTGGCGGCCGCCTTGATGAGTCAAGGATTGGGCTCGCTAACTCAGCCCCGGGGTTTGCCGAGGTCAAACTGGCGTGCTGCTGCAACGGCAGCACCATCGGCTGCAGTTCTTTCATCGCCATTTCGTTTTAATAAATCCTTAGACCTTTTAAGCCAATTTCTGATGTCCATTTTGTAATTCAAACAGAAAAGGGAGTCTACAGAATGCACAATAAACAAATCCAGAATAGGCGGCAGAGTGTGACGCTGTGATTGGTCTAAATCAGTGGTTCTCAAACTTTTTCTGTCAGGCCCCACCTTTGGAGAAAAAAAAAAGTCGGGCTCAGTGGCGGCGCCAGAGATTTATTTTGGGGTGCTGTGGGGTAGCTTGACGTTTCATAGAGGGTGCTCAAACATTTAGGGTTTCCCATTAATGTACCGGGCGCTACATAGGAATGTTCTACTGCAACAATCCCCACGCATATACACAGTGTGACTGTTACAATGAAGGCTCGATAATCAGCTCACGGCATATAGGTGTAAGCAGGGGTAAAGTGCTATTTTTATAGGTGGTGTGGTGTCTTCTCGGGGGCAAGCTCCCCCGGGAAGATTTATTTTTAAATATTGAAGTTAAAAGCATCAATCTGGTGCACTTTGAGAGCAAAATGAGAGATCTATGGATACATCTCTCAACACCCAGATGAAACAGAACTGTAAACAGATTTACTTTTTCTTTATGGATATTTTCACCCTTTTAAACTTTATTCTTTTTTTAATTATAGTATTTCATACCTGTTTTTCATTTATTCTCTTATTTTTGTATAACTATAATGATCATATAAACGTGTGCCTCGGAAATAATTGTTTACATTAATGGTGACCAAAACGTTTGAGACCCACTGAGATGACACTGAGAGTCCTTTAGCTCACTGAGTCTCTCAGTCTGGCACTTTGTTGTTGAAAAAACTCCTTATATCTGTTAGCGTAGCTCGCTAGCACCAGAAGCTAACAACAACGATCTCCAGTACTGGGTTGCGTTCCAATAGTCCATTTAGCTTAGGAACTTCCTAACCAAGTGAAATGACCCGGAAATACGTCGGTGGCAGCCATGATAAGTGCCGTTCCAATAGGCTACATGCACAGTCACTTCCGCATTCTACTCATAGCGGCCGATTCATTTCCTGTTTGAAAATGACGACCTTCTACACCCGCTGCCTACAAGAGCTTCCGAAATTAAAAATGTCAGATGTTCATCGGATTTGCCGGACGACTAAAGCCCCAGCCAGCAAACTCGATAAAGGCTTCAAATTATATGCTTCGTCATATATACACAACTATGAAGGTAAGAAGGTAACCGGTACTAACCAGCTAGCTTATGCTCCGGGTTACGCTAACATTAGCTGTCAAAAGCTAGGTAACGCCAGAGCCCTATAGTATAACTACTATTATTATTATTATTATTATTATACTACTACTATAGTAGACTACTATAGGGCTCTGGGTAACGCTATGTACTGTTTCTGGTGTTAATTCTTTAAAACATTAGCCATTTTGCTAACAAATACTAATAATAATGGTATCAGCTTTTGTAAAGCAATGTTGCCATAGATGTGTTGACGTGAGTATAGATCTAACGCTGTTGCTCTGTTTTTCTTCATTCAGTGTCCAATAAAGACAGGCTGACAGGGCAGGTCAGCGTGAGAGCCTTGTGCTACAGGTCAATGCGGAGAGCGAGACAGCAACAGTTTGAGTGTAGGCAGGCAGCATTGACACTGTTCCCCCCTGTTTATTGAGTTTCAGTTCAGTTAAACATTAGTTTACCTTAAGGGAATCTCAACAGTGTCCTACTTCTCCCTGCTTTATCACAGCTGATTGGTCAGATATTATTACATTGATTATGGATGTGTAAGTTTGGGGGTTCAAATATATAGTCAAAACTGCTTTAATACAATTTTCAAGGCATCTTAGTTTCCAAAGAAAGTTCATTGTGGTATTGTAGGGTAAGAGGGTAACACTAAGCATTCAGGAATACATGCTTCTTCTAGGATAATGGGTCAGTAAAAATAACCAATAATTCTAATAACCTCCTGGCTCATAGTAACAAGTGAGGTTACTAATCACTAGTATTTCTTCTCTCTTTTTTAGATAATGCTTCGTGATTCATCACCAGTGGTGCTCACGCACAACCAGTGCTCCTGTGTTGCAGGAACTGTTTTGTGCAATCACACAGTAGTATTGCTGTTCCAAACAGCACACTACACTGAACTGAACATGCCAGTTGTGCCACCTGTGCATAGCTGTACTGAATCGGAACAGCAATGGCACAAGCCGCGAACAATGGTAATTTCAATGAGGTTCAAATACTTGTAATCTTTCACAGAGTTGTGTTTAAAGGACTCAACGAACAGTAATTGTCTTTTCCTTAAGGGTGTGAAGCCAGGGCCCATCAACTCCATGGTCTTCACCAAGCCTGTACCAAATAGGATGGTGCAGCAGGTAAGGTAATTTTAGCTGGAAAATTGTGTTTCCTGTGTTTTTAAAATTCATAATTCTGGTGCTGTATTCCTAACCTTTATTGTCACATTAATGTGCTATATTGTCTTTGCCATTCTTTGTAGGAGTGGATTCTACAGAGGCATGGTGGGCCATTACCAGATCCCTGCCTGTTCAGAGTTACGGAGGCATACTCAGCATTCAGCATTGAAGACAGGCCGCTTGTGACCACAATGAACATGAGACCTGACAAGCCCCTTGTGGAAAGTGCCTTCGGGATTGTGCAGGAGGGCAGTGTTCTTCCTATCAGATGCCTGCTTTGACGTCTCGGTACACCACACTTCACACTGACACACCACCAACACCCCACTTGCCCATAGAGGGGTATGTGATCTTGCCATGTGATTTACCGCTGTGTGTGCTCAGAAGAGGAGCAACTACATATGAACAGCTTATCTGTTGATTTGGAAATGTCTCACAAAATTGAGGAGGCTACCCGTGAGCAAAGCTCTAGCTCAGAGTGGCATCTGCTCCGCAAACCCAGGGTTACTGCCTCTAGGTTAAGAGAGATTTGTCACGTCAGAGGTGAGAGCTCTGCTAACTCTTGCAGAGCGAATACTCAAAGGTACAAGGCAGACTGCAGAAATGAGGAGAGGTGCCGAGATGGAGCCCACAGTAGCAGCTGAATACAGTAGACTGGCAAACGTGAACTACTCCCCTTGTGGCCTTGTCATTCACCCCTCTACGCCCTGGCTTGGTGCCTCCCCTGATGGAGTTGTTTTTGACCCAACAGAATATCCCCAATTTGGCCTGTTGAATTCAAATGTGCCAATGTCCCAAATTATGTCGACTGCAAATATGTGCAGATGGAATGTGGCTCCCCTAAACTCAAGAAAAGCCATGCCTATTACTGGCAAGTACAGGGTCAACTTCTTGTATCTGGGATGCAGTGGTGTGATTTTGTAGTGTGGGCACAAGAGGACTACCTGGTGCAAAGAATATACCAGATCCAGAAGTGCAGAATCAGAGAAAAGTAGACTTTTTTTTTTTTACACATACATGCCGAAGTACCTGTCATTAAAAAAGTAGTGGGCACTGTAGCCATTGTTAACTCTGTAAGTAGTTAGCTGCTAGACCCTGGCTCAGCCGTAATTGTTTTAGGAGGCAATCCCTCAATCATGTGTTCTGAATGACAACAAAATGTGATTTCAATATTTTGTTTTTGATATATATTGTTTGTCACATTTCATATATGTAAATACATATACAATTGTATTTAAAAAGACAATAAAGTGAAGTGATTTGTGTAATGAATAGTAAATCAGTGCATTTGTAAGAAATCATCAACGCATTATAATTTGCTATTTACCATTTATTCAAACAAAACACTAGCGTGTGTCAGGCAACACGGGATTACGGTGTGCTCACCCAGCTTAATCACAGCTACCTGCACAGGTGTCATCATCTTGTCGTATTTCACCCATTTCTTGACCAGTGCTTTGTTCTGATAGTTTGACAGCATACATGCTACTGCAAACAGTTGGTTGATGTTGTAGGCATGGGACAGGAGGATGACACCATCAAAAAGTTTGTTCTCTTTTATCCTCCTAATGACACGCTCCACATGAACCCTCAGTCTGGCAATGGCCTGTGTCTCCCTCACCTGATAGGCTGGCATTTGCTTCTGCTTTGACAGAAAAGGTGGGCAGTACACTTTGCATTTGCAGCAATCGCTGATCAGGAAGCCCTTATCTACCATCACTGCCATGTTTTCAGTCAACAACGCAGCTATTCCAGATTGTTTGAAAATCTCCTTGTCGCTGACAGAACCACCATACAGACTGGAAACAAATGTCACTGCGCCATGTGGGGCTATGCCAACCAGGGCTTTCATGGTGCAGTGAGATTTGTATGTAGAATACATTTAACTTTGGAGGAGGAGTGAGGATGGTGTTTGACACCTCAGCTCTGTGCAATCCAGGATCACCTGTCCATCCATCCATCTTCTCCCGCTTATCCGTGGTCGGGTCGCGGGGGTAGCAGTTCCAGCAGAGAGCCCCAAACTTTCTTTTCCCTGGCGACATCAACCAGCTCTGACTGGGGGATCCCAAGGGCGCCCAGGCCAGCGAAGAGATATAATCCCTCCACCTGGTCCTAGGTCTACCCCTTGGTCTCTTCCCAGCTGGACGTGCCTGGAACACCTCCCTAGGGAGGCGCCCAGGTGGCATCCTAACTAGGTGCCCGAACCACCTCAACTGGCTCCTTTCGACGCGAAGGAGGAGCGGCTCAACTCCGAGTCCCTCCCTGATGACCGAACTTCTCACCTTATCCCTAAGGGAGACACCAGCCACCCTGCGGAGAAAACCCATCTCGGCCGCTTGTATCCGCGATCTCGTTCTTTCGGTCATGACCCATCCTTCATGACCATAGGTGAGGGTAGGAACGAAAATGGCCCGGAAGACTGAGAGCTTTGCCTTCTGGCTCAGCTCCCTTTTCGTCACAACGGTGCGGTAAAGCGACTGCAGTACCGCTCCCGCTGCTCCGATTCTCCGGCCCATCTCACGCTCCATTGTTCCCTCACTCGAGAACAAGACCCCGAGATACTTGAACTCCTTCACTTGGGGTAAGGACTCATTCCCTACCTGGAGTGGACAGTCCATCGGTTTCCTGCTGAGAACCATGGCCTCAGATTTGGAGGTGCTGATCCTCATCCCAGCCGCTTCACACTCGGTTGCGAACCGATCCAGTGAGTGCAGAAGGTCGCAGACCGATGAAGCCATTAGAACCACATCATCTGCAAAAAGCAGTGGTGCAATCCTTAGTCCACCGAACTGCAGACCCCCTCCCCCATGACTACGCCTCGAAATCCGATCCATGTATATTAAAAGGGATTGGTGACAAAGCGCAGCCCTGGCGGAGGCCAACCCTCACCGGAAATGGGTCCGACTTACTGCCGAGGACCCGGACACAGCTCTCGCTTTGGGAGTACAGAGATTGGATGGCCCTGAGTAGAGACCCCCTCACCCCATACTCCCGCAGCACCTCCCACAGTAACTCCCTGGGAACTCGGTCATACGCCTTCTCCAAGTCTACAAAACACATGTAGACCGGATAAGCGTATTCCCAGGCCCCCTCCAGGATCCTTGCGAGAGTAAAAAGCTGATCCGTCGTTCCACGACCAGGACGGAATCCGCATTGTTCCTCCTCAATCTGAGGTTCGACAATCGGCCTGACCCTCCTTTCGAGTACCTTAGAGTAAACTTTCCCGGGGAGGCTGAGTAGTGTGATGCCTCTGTAATTGGCACACACCCTCTGATCCCCCTTTTTAAAAAGGGGGACCACCACCCCGGTCTGCCACTCCTTCGGTACTGTTTCCGACTTCCACGCAACGTTGATGAGACGTGTCAACCATGACAGTCCCTCAACACCCAGAGCCTTCAGCATTTCCGGGCGGATCTCATCCACCCCCGGGGCTTTGCCACTGTGGAGTTGTTTGACGACCTCAGTGACCTCCCCCCGGGAGATTGGTGTTGATCCCCCGTCATACTCCAGCTCTGCCTCTAACATAGAGGGCGGAGTTGTCGGGTTCAGGAGTTCCTCAAAGTGTTCCTTCCAACGCCCTAACACTCCATCAGTTGAGGTCAACAACGTCCCATCCTTACTGTACACAGCTTGGATGGTTCCCTGCTTCCCCCTCCTGAGGTGTCGGACAGTTTTCCAGAACAACTTTGGTGCCGCCCGAAAGTCCTTCTCCATGTCTTCTCCGAACTTCTCCCACACCCGCTGCTTTGCCTCGGCCACGGATGAGGCTGCTGCCCTTCGGGCCTGTCGGTACCTTGCAACTGCCTCGGGAGTCCCCCGGGAAACAAATCCCTGAAGGCCTCCTTCTTCAGTCGGACGGCTTCCCTGACCACCGGTGTCCACCAGGAGGTTCGAGGGTTACCGCCCCTTGAGGCACCTAGGACCTTGAGACCACAGCTCCCCGCCGCGGCTTCGGCAATAGAGGCTTTGAACACCGACCACTCTGGTTCAATGTCCCCAACCTCCACAGGAATGCCCGAAAAGCTCCGCCGGAGGTGTGAGTTGAAGGCCTCCTGAACTTGGGCCTCCTCCAGACGTTCCCAGTTCACCCGAACTACACGTTTGGGCTTACCAGGTCTATCCAGAGGCTTCCCCCGCCACTCGACCCAACTCACCACCAGATGGTGATCAGTTGACAACTCCGCCCCTCTCTTTACCCGAGTGTCCAAAACATACGGCCTCAGGTCCGATGATACGATAACGAAATCGATCATGGACCTTCTGCCTAGGGTGCTCTGGTACCACGTACACTTATGAGCATCCTTATGTTCGAACATGGTGTTTGTTATGGCCAATCCATGACTAGCACAGAAGTCCAGTAACAAACCACCACTCCGGTTCAGATCAGGGGGGCCGTTCCTCCCAATCACGCCCCTCCAAGTGTCTCCATCATTGCCCACATGTGCGTTGAAGTCTCCCAGCAAGATTAAAGAGTCCCCTTCAGGAGCCCCATACAGGACTCTTTCCAGGGTCTCCAAGAAGGCCGTATACTCTGAACTGCTGTTGGGTGCATAAGCACACACAACAGTCAGAGTTTTTCCCCCCCATAACCCGCAGGCGTAGGGAGGCGACCCTCTCGTCCACTGGGGTAAACTCCAACAACGAAGCACCTAACCGGGGTTAGGATCACCTGTGTGTCTGGGAATCTTTGAATGCCTCTGGGAGGTGGGCTTGAACTTCTGCAGGTGTAAGCCAGATGCACTGTGACCCCAATAAAGTTGTAAGAAAACTCGTCCATGTTGCAATGATGCGGCTCACAGTGGACTGGTGTACGTTGAAGCGGTTTGCAAGGTCCCTCTCTTTCAAACCCACCGACAGGAAGCAGAGAAAAAGGAAGAACTCGTCAATTGGCTGAAGCAGCTGTCTCTGGAAGATAAACAAAAAAAAGGGTACTATATTAATGTCATGAGTGTAGCACACCATGGGAAAAACATTAAGTTGTTTTAGTTCTCTGATGTATTCAAAAAGGATTGAGTACTATAGCCTTTTAGCCTACACGAAAGCAATGAAATGTTGGAGAAACATTTTCCCTTCAGTTTGTGTTTAGATTGCGTGTTAAAAGAAACGTAGCCTACCGTTGATGGACGTGCGTGTGTAACCACTTCTTCACTCTTGGCAGCTGATATCGCTCTTGTAACACGAACCATTTTATAAATGGAAGGCTCAATCAAAAACCAGAAGGCCATCAGGTGGTTATAGCTCGGGAATCTGTACACAAAAGACACATGTCAGTCATTAATTGACTCATTAACTGTAACACATGGGCTAATGCTTTCCTCTTGTTTGCTATAATACATTACAATTCAAATAGACTGATTAAGAAGGCACTTGGTGCAGGTATAGTAATAAGCAGAACATGTAACAACTACATTAAAGCAGCAGATAATAATCTAAAACATACAGGGAACATTTTACACAGAATGACTACTTTTACTCTTCATTCTTAAGTGTGCAACTGGGAGAAACGCAGTGGATATTGACATGTACTTTTACTTTGGTAAGGTTTTGAAGATTTCCACTTGTAGTAAAGTATTATCAGTATGTTGTTAGTATTAGTATGTTTTACTCCACCACATTTAGTTAACCTTCATAGTTTCTAGTTACTTATGAAAACATGATTTATGATTCTACATGTTCAGTTCAGGAGTATTTTCAAACCATAGTATTTGTACTTATACTTCAGTTAAGTTGAGTAGCCTACTTATTCCAACACTGCATGCAAATAGTCAGCAGTCAAACGGCAGGTAAACAGGATTCTTTATAAGCTAACCCATCTCAAAAACTTGGATAGAATTTAGCCAAAACATTACCTGGTATAGAATCGGATGTTGTCGTCGGAGCCAGCAAACCGCTGTAAGCAAAACTCTCGCTGGACTCTTAACTCCTGCAGTTGCTTCTGCAGATCCTCCAATGTTTTGGAGTTGTCTTCTGTAGCTTGAGAGGACATGTCCAGTGAAGCTGGTTCAGGGGTTGAGCAGTAATCATGGTCACGGACATCGATGTGCTCTTCTGCTCCTCCCGAGAGAGACTGGTTCAGTGGGCCGCTCCCTTCTCTCCCAAACACTAGCCCGCGGTGTTTGAGCAGTGAAGTGATTCCACTCAAACAGAGTTGGGACAGCACCTTTCACAAGCCTCCTACGGCCATCAAGGGTTTTTGGCTCTATTAGTTGATCCGTAGCGAAGTGACGACTGCAGACCTTGGAGTGAGAGGAGATTGTAAAGTTATCGCGTCGTATTTTAACCAGCCACTGTTTTCGCAGCTCGAGTTCGGTCGGAAAGCCATGGAAACTTAGGACGCCGTTGAATTTAGCTGACGCCGTACAAAGTGGGACACAGCAGTGCTCGGAGTAGTTATTTACTTGTCTTTGCAAATGCTCAGTTTTGAAAATCTTCCGTCGACTCATATTTAAACCACAGATTTAAACAGTAAAACATTTGTGGACGCTCAGCTACGCAGACCAGAAGCAACCCGGAAGCGTCCGAGCAGTATAACGGCTAAGGCGGAAGTACGTCTCAGATCCTAGTGCATGTAGCCTATTCTCTAAATGAAAGGAAAGGAGGTTTCAAACTTCCTTTATAACCTCCTTTAGCTTAGGAACCACTGGACCTCCCTTGACGAAAGGAGAGGAGAAAATGCTGCCCCACAATGCATTGCAGCCGCAGCATTTGCCGTCACTCAACAGTCGGCCGTTCACGGAAACAACCGATTATGACCGAGAAATTATATCATGAAAGTTACGGTGCTTATTAAGCATTTTAAAACGTATGTGGTAAGTTGCCAAAGTGCTTTGTTTTGAACGTTCATCAGTATTATAATCAAAAAGAGAAATATGAACGTTAGTTTTTTACTGAAATGATCAAATAAAGTCAACATTTCACAGTCTTTACTGAGCTGTGTGGAGTTTGTTCAACTTTTAAAAGATGTTTGAATGGTGATATACACAGTGATAGATGTTAAGGACTAACGTTTATAATAAATACATCTGTATTGATTTTAAGATATTTTCATAGTTCATGCAATCATACGTTTTGGGATCATTTGTATTAATGTGGACCGGAGGGAGAGGGTGACGACTCGAGCATAAGTTTCACTTTCCTTTTTTATTTCAATTCCAACTTTGGTCCTGAAGAATATGTTTCTCTGTTGTCCACGTTCATAAAGCATAAAACAACAGCGTCAGAGCACGGTGCAGAGTCTCTAGATGAGTTTACAGTAGTCCCTCGTTCTTATTAAACATCCATGTTGTAGTTCGCTGTATAGAAAACTGTAGTTTCCATAGTTTCCCCACAGCAGCAGACGCACACAATGACGTCCGCTGGCTCATCATAAACACGTCGGATAGTGAAAGTGCATTCGGATTCTCTAAAGTACCGCGGTCTCTTCTCCTAAATCCTTTTGAATTCTCCTATCCACTATCCCTTAACCCCATGACGTTTCATTCAGAGGTCAAGGAATAGGAGATAGGGTTAGAATTTAGGAGCTGATTTTTGGATTATCGGAACGCAACCCTGGTGTGCTCTCTCTCTCGCACATACAAAATGTCCACACACACACACACACACACACAACACACACACACACACACACACACACACACACCAACACACACAAACACCACACACCACACACACCACACACACACCACACACACACACAACCCACACACACACACACACAAATACTTTATTTGGTTCCACAAATTATATTACATAAGACAGGGAATCAAATATATCGGGGCCAAGCAGCACAGAACACTTAGGGGAACACATAGCACCTCCTTCTCCACACGGCTAAGCTGCCAATAATAGCTGAAACAGAGCAATATTTGGCAATTTGTTTGGCTTTTCTCTTTGACATTCCAGCAATTCTCAGACCAATCACGGTGCATTTATATACATGGCCAAGACTTCCGAATATAAGTATGCTGTATCTACACTTGTACCCAAAGCTGGTTATCACATCGAGCAGGGTTGGTATTTGATATACTTGTCCTGGAAAGCCTGGTCCATGTACAGGTCAAAGGCACAGCCTACTTCTAATATTAGCACCTCCCTTGTGGTTGGTGTCAACAAAAACAACATCAGGTGTATTGGGATGTTAGCAAAGACATCATTGGTAAATCCAAACCATTCTGGTAGCCACTCTAGCGTGCTTGTACATTGCTGCGCTAGATGGTAAGATGTTTCGTACCGCATACAGACACAATGTCCCACAATACGGTCATGACGGGCTATGTACAGGCGTTTGTATGCATTACATCCATTTGTTATGTGTGCAATGGATTCTAGGTGTTGTTGTGAATCCTGATGGTTTAAACAGAATGGAGTGTGAATGCGAGGGTACCAGGTGGACATATTGTACTTAGTGGGTAATACCTGCAGTCTTGCTTTGATGGTAAATGTCAGAACATCCTCACCAACAGCGGCGTTCTTAAACACTGAGTGTGAGACTGAAGTGGTTCAGCAAACCCCAAACAGGCTAGTTTTCCCTGTAGTCTGAGTCCACACAGTGCTGCCTGATCTCAGACTGCTTCCATGCTGAGCAGAACCCTCCTTGCAGAGTCCTCTGTGCAGTTCCACAGTCTCTTCCTTGAGGTGTTGTGATGTCGGCCTTCACAACCCACACTGGGGTCTGTGATCAGTTCATCAGAGACAGGTGACTTCAGTCTGTGTGTTTGAGTCTTGTCCATTTCAGCTGGACTCCAGTCCGATTGCAGAGAGGTCATTGAGATCTGGCCAGTCAGACCAGACCCCCGAAGCCCCTGGCCTGAGAGTCCAGTTTCCCAGAGTCTTTCCTCCTGAAGCCGAGGAAGGTTGTTCTGGTCTGCGCTGGCCAAGGGGATCTTCCTTCTGTGTAGATCCAGCAGGAGAGAGGCCCTGGCCATTTCTCTATACGGTGACATCATCATTGTTAAGCATGTGGATCAGGTGGGCTAGCCTGGTGGCTATGTAGGTCCACTCGACAGTGGGGACTCCCAGCCCCCCCCTCTCCACATGGGAGAAAGAAGATGATGCCCGGTGTACAACACACACACACACACCACACCACACACACCAAAGCACCACACGACACTACAACCCCACACACAACACGACTACCACCACACACACACAGCACCGCACACACACACACACAACCCACACACACACACACACACACATGCACACATCACACCACACACACACCACACTACACACACACACACACAAACCTACACACACACACACACACACACACACACACACACAACCACACCACACACACACACACACACGCATTAATGAAACACAGAGACCCTCCTGGTCTCTCGCGCCCCCCCTGGCCAGGCCTCTGCCGCCCCCCCACTTTGAGAACCCAACTGCGTCTAAATGTGGACGAATCACAAATCACAACAGACATGAATTTAATTTTTTTTTCGGACGGTAGCCTCCTGCGATTTTTTTTTAGTTAACTATCTGACATCACATACCAAGTTCACAGTTTTTTTTTTATAATTAAACAATTCAAAAAATAATTTATGTTGTTAAATGTATATAAATAATAACAAAACGTGTTTATTGAGGGAGGAGGGCCGGAATGTCAATGGGAGGGGCCCTGAGCCACGATTAAACGTGACGGTGATAGTATAAAACCATGCTCGTATCTACAACCTATAGAAATGCAAAACGGCGTCAGTTTAGACGTAATTCTATCCTCCTGCTTACCTCTCTTGCATCATTTATGAGAAAACATTTCATAACATTAGCACAACATATTAGAGGTGGTTTTAAATAACATATCCGTATTTATTTATTTCTCCAAGTTAGCCTATGTTTTTGTGTGCACTGAGGAGTCTCAAACAGGCGTTTGTTTAATCATTTTAAGATTGGCTTTAATCAATGTTTGAAAATGAATTCATCATATATGATAAATGAGAGGTAACATTTTATTTATGGTATTATTTCCACATATTTCTCTCCATTCTTCCTTCTGCCAACGGTGTCGCAGTTTCTCGTCTCTCCCGTTTTTGTGCTTAGTGCGCACGCATGGGTTAGAGTTTGCGTGGAGGACCGTACGTTTTCCCGCCAAGTTAGTATTTTATAAATCACAAACATTGCGTAGAAACTGGCGTACATATCCCTTTATAAATGAGGCCCCTGGAGCCTCTTCAACTTTTAATCTCAAAAGGAACAGGGTTTTATCTACACTTTTCTTAAAAACACGAAAGAAACTGATTTGAAAAGGGCAATAATAAACATGATCTAATAAAATATAAGAAACATAGCCATAGGACTTCAAAACAGTCGTATGCAAATATGGGATACTTTGCAAAACAAATCACAAAGAAATGACTGAATTGGACACCACCCCTCTAAAACTATGATGAAGATAAGTATATGAGGGATATGGGGATAAAAGTAAAGCCTTACACAGCGGCTGATTTTTCAAATTTTATTGGGAAAATTCTACCTAAGAAAAACAAGTTAAAGACTTTTTCTTTAATCCAGTGGGCTCTAGGCTCACCACAGAGAAACTATAGAAATGCAGTTGTTTTCAGTCAACAATAACACGGTTTCTATTATTTACTGTTAGATTTCAGTGCAAAAAAACAAAATCAAGACACGGACACAAAGCCTCTCTTCCACAGATCGTACTTTTCTGACTGAAGAGGTTCATTTCCCCCCCCCCCTTTCCATCCCCCTGCCGCTTAATACCTTTCTTCCATCGCTTATTCGGTCAGGTAGAAATGCATTTTGTCGTTCACGTTCTTGCGCTCGGGATTGAGGCGCTTCAGGATCTGAGCCAGCACGTTGACCGTCTGCTCGCTGCTCAAACCCGTGCGCTTGGTCTGGAACTTCTTCAGCAGGTCTTTGGTGGTCATCGGTTTACGGATCAGGTAGCGCCGCACCGCCTCCTCCGTTAGCTGCACGTCACTGTGGAGGAGACGGAGAGAAAAGAACATCGTTTTTATCCTGTTCACAAAAGTTACTGTAGAGGCAATTTCTTATGTTACCTTATATGGTAAAACCAAATGCTTCTAAAAGCATTGTCTAACACTACTGTACAATTTCTTGATATGTGCTGTTTTCTGTGCATTACTCTAATGAGCGTTATTATTCTTAAGCGCTTCAAGGCGCACAGAGCTGATTTGGCACGATTATGTTGAAACTACTCCTCTTGCACACCAAAGTTTGAACTTCCATAATCTGATAACCGTTATACTTTCTACAGCTCAAGGACACAGGTGTCTAATAGCGAATACGAGCATCCGTGTGAAAGCAGATTTCTGAGGCGTTACGCCTAGCTACACAAACTCCTGTCTGCCCACCCTATCTTGTATATAAGCTTTGCTATTCTGTGACTATTGCGCACACTCCCTGCAGACTATCATGTACTCTGTGAGGACTTGTGCCTTCGAGGCATCTCGAATAAAGAACCAGAAAGACAACCTCTTTGTTTTACCAGTTTATTGATTGATCATTCTAATTGTATATCTCCACAAGTATTGACTAGGTCTAAGATTTCCGTATCAACTTGGCGTTGTCGGCAGGATCTCTGCAAGTTTGATTGGGGACACCTACGGAACGCTGGTGGGTCGCTCCGGGATCCTCGGATTCTCCTCTACCTCGACAGAAAATGTACGGGACGAGAGGACCAGCGCTGGGGTGAAACCGATTGACTTTCACGAGATCCAACAAACTCAAAGGTCTTCAATGCTCAGTGAGATGTAAAATTTCTAATTGTTTAAAAGTAAAAACGTAATTAACCTCCATGACATTTATTAGGCGGGCTGCTCAAAAGTAGGATATTTGGTATATCCGTCGTAAAACGTTTACGATCAGTTTTTGTGTGATTTGTACTGAGGGTAACACTTAAAGGTCCCATGTCATGCTTTTCCGGTTATTACCCGTCCCCTTGTGTGTTATGAAGGTTTTTATGCATGTAAACGGTGTGCAGAGTCAAAAACCCTCAAAGTACACCCTGTAGCGAGGTAAAACTCTAACACAGAAAATAACCTCGCCAAAACGCCCTCGTTGGAGAATACGTCATTGTCCATATTGATTCTTCTGGGTACGCATGATGTCATCCGTACCCGGAACGAAATGGACCAATCCGTGGAGCCGTTACGTTACTTCCGCGGAGCCGTTACGTTACTTCCGCGGAGCCGTTACGTTAAGCCCCTCGCCGATTGGTCCAAATTGACCAATCCACGGACTTCCTCACACACTCAGTGCAGGCAGCTCTGCTGATTTATCCTCCCTGGCTGCAGGCTGATAACAGACAGTTGGGATTGCGGCGAAATTTTTCTCTGCAGACCCATTCTCACAGCGTTTATCAACCTTTGTCTTACTCAATATCAAGCTACACTTATTGTTTTTACTTCGGCTGTGACTTTGTGTATGCTCAGGATGGGTTTGGCTGTGTATCGCTAAACAAGGAAATCACACCCCCACGGAGCTCAGCGCGATTCACAACGTCCCGACCAATCGGAGGCACACTGGGCTCACAGGGAGGGGGGGTCAAGAGCTGCAACGAGCCGGTTAGTGGAGAGAGTGAATACTGCTGAATACACACTTTACAGAGATGCTGTATGCGAAACCAATGTGGAGTTTGGAAAATTGCACAGTATAAATCTATTCTAGTAGACCTCAAACAATGTAATTATGATCAGTGGAAATGGCCATGACATGGGACCTTTAAAGACTTTCTCCATGGGAGACAAAGCAGAGGGGCAGGCCAACCTCCTGAGGCCCGATTGTAGATGTCATGCGAGCAAAATATGGTGAAAACAGTCTGTCTAAATTAATATCTGGACGGAAATGTTCAGATTTCCAAAGGATCTTTGAGTAAATTAAAAATCAAAGACCTAAAGGATAAATTACAAGAGTGTGAAGATGGAATGAAAAAGAAGAGTACAATTAAAGTAAAGACTTAGAAAAGCTGACTCTCACAGAAAGTGTTTAAAATACTGGGAGGATGAAAGCAGAATGCCGTGAAAGGAGGCAGTTGGCCTCGGCAATAAAGAAAATATTAAGGTTGAAAATGAATGTGAAGAAAAGAAGGAAAATAAATTATTTCCAAAACCATGTAAACCCCAGACATCTCTGTATCCTTCCATTGCAGGCCTGAATGACCCTCTCCTCGACTCTGGGTATCCTTTCCCTCCCCCCGGCGTACAACCCTGGCAATCCGGCTGGCCCACCTCCCCCGCCACTACAAGCCCCAGCCATGCAGTCAGCAGACTCCCCGTCAACTCCAAGCTCGTCCACCCCCATCAGGCCCAAGTATTCCGGGACAACAGCGGGATAAACGAACCCGATGCCCTAGGGGACCAACCAGGCGTTGGGGAGACACAATGCCTTCCTCAACGGACTCACAGCCACAGCGCAAGCCGCGCAGAATGCTGGCCGCTCACAATACCGAGGGAGAGGCAGAGGAGGTTTTCCGAGGCAGAGGACGAGAAGCAAGACCTTCAAACGACGAAAGATGTTTCAAGTGTGGCAGTGTTGAACATTGGATCCGGGACTGCCCACAGAACACTGGCAGCGGAAGGCAGAGGGGGACAGCGTGGACGGGGGCCATTCACAATCAGACTGACCTACACCAGAAAAGCGAGGAAGGGGCCCAATCGAGCGAGACGGAAATCAGCCTGCAGCATCTGAACAGGGAAGTGACACACACACATCATGTAGGCTATTGAGAAATTGGAAGATTTAGAAGACATGTGGTTAAAGAGGGTACATATTTGAAATATGAGACTGAAACAGCATTTAAGAAATGTCCCACACTAACTTTAGCTATCATGGGTGGTGATGTTACATTTTTGGTTGATTCTGGGGCTACACTTTCTGTGGTAAAAAATTGCAGATTTGCCTGATTGCAAATTCAGTGGTAGATGTATTCACTCAATAGGAGCTGCTGGGGTAACTGTAAAGGAGAAGTTTTCTGTACCGCTTCAGTGTAGAGATAACGGTGATGCCAGTCACCCATTTCCCACATCAGTCGAACACAGTTTTCTTCTATCATCTGTCTGCCCAATACATTTACTGGGAAGAGATCGATTCTCCGGTTTGGCTTGGGACCTCATTTCCACAAATGAGGGTCTTAAAGTCCGACGGCCATCTCCTATGATGGTTCAAAAACACTCATTTGATGATGGAGATCTGTTGAATATGTATCAATTGCTGCTGACATATCCTGATTCTCAGGATTGCTGCGTTTGACTAATAATCAGCGTGTCTTCCATCTGCTGTGTTCATGGAGGCCTCCTCATTTTGCATTGTACTGCTACGTTGTTGATGATCCATGTCAATACTAGATGAGAGTTTTCTGTTATAATGTGTAAATGATGAACTCGTGCTTAAAACTATGTATTGGAGTTCGCTGGCGCAGCGCTGTTTCTGTTACACTCACACACAAAGCTGTATCAAATCCTAGGGGCCGGTCCCACACATTTCCTAGCCCGGGCCCACTGATAATGGAGAGATTTGGGTCCAATCGTTAAAGACTGGGAATCTAGTACTGATTGGACTAGCACAGACAACCCGTTGATTGAGTATTCCTCATCACATGACGTGTTTAAATACAGCATGGACTGCCCAGTTTCATGCACTGCGTTATCTGATTCTCACAAGGCAATGATGACTATGTAACCCGTTCCTGGCTAGGGGTGCAACAACTAATCGACTTAATCGATTACCAAATTAGTTTGCCAACTAATTCAGTCGTCGATTCGTTTGGTGACGTCATCACGTGTGTTTTACGCGCCGTTAAGCTCCAACGTTATTGGTCTTTTTATCGGTACTGGAGACATTTAAAAAATATATGTCATGTATTGTTTGCTACAAAAAACATTATATCGCAGTCTTGGTGTCGCCAACTTGTTTCTAATATGTTAAAGACAAATAAATGCGTCTATGATGTATTTTCGATCAGACGAGATCTCTCTCCCCGGTCTGTGTGCGAGGGGTGGGGCAGTTTACACACACGCAGCTGCTACATGCAGCAACAACACTGCGGAGATGGCGGAGAGAACGCGCTCCGAGGGTGTGGTTTAAACTTTACCCGTCTCGATGTGGACAATGCTCGTTGCCAAAAGTTGCAATAACAGGGTTCCTGCAGGTTTCGCCAACTCAAATTTAAGACTTTTTAAGACCTTTTTAAGACCACTTTGAATAGAATTTAAGACCTATTTCACGGCAATAAAGTATGAAGGAAAATTGCTATGAAAGAAGAAATACGTCCCATAATTACTTACAAAGTAAATGTATTCATGTTCAACATAAGAACAATGACTGAACATAACGGCATAACAGTACACAGAACTGTGTTAGCGTGTTAGACAAAAAGTGTGTATGTGTGTGTGTCTCTGTGTGTGTGTGTGTTAGGGGCTGTGCAATTCATCGTATTGTAATCGCAATTACGATTTTGGCCTGCCACAATTACGAAAAACAACAATAATTGGAAAAAAAACGATTATTTTGCTTTGCTAGGTTGTGACAGTGCACTACAACATATTTGATCTAATTAATTTTAGTCTAATTTATTTATCAATATTTATATATGTTTAGTAGCTTGTGAAGTGCGCTCCAAAATATTTGTTGATCTTGTTTATTGGTATTTATTATTGTGATATTATTTATTTAAATGTATCATTTATTTAATTTATTTTTGTTATTGGTTTTCAGTTGAATTAGACGTTCAGGGTAATCAACAGTTAAAAATATACTGTTCCAATTATTATTTGTTTTAAAGTTCAACAATTGATATTTTTCAAAGTCAATGAATAATCGTGATATCAATTATTGACCAAAAAATAATCGTCATTATGATTTTTGCCATAATCGAGCAGCCCTAGTGTGTATGTGTGTGCGTGTGTGAGAGTGACAAGAGCTGTATTCAGAGCTCTGCTGCCTTGGCTACACTCATTTCATCGTTGCTGTTGTATGATAGGTGTTTAAACTACGGTATTTAGCGTTTACAGCAACTCCGCTTTTAGGGTTGACGTAGACCAGGGGTGCCCAACCTTTTTTTAACCGAGAGCTACTTTAAAGTTGCCAGTCTGCCGAGATCTACCAGTCCAACTAGAGAGGCGTAGCCATTACTGACAGCCTACTACCAAGTAAATACACACTTCTACTTGTGTAAAACTGAGTAGTGTTGCTACAAAAGTATAAATTAGGGCTTACTAATAAGAACAACTCATATCTGAAGCTACACAGGAATCTGCTGCCAAAGTGACAATAAAAAAGACAAACTTAATAGAATCAAAACCCTTTTTTGTTGCATTTAGTAGAGTATAAAAATAAATGCCTTTAAAATAGGATGCAAGCAACACTAGTTTCTTAACTTAACCTGAATTGATAATAGACTTTAACCTTTATCTTATACCATTTGTACATAATTATAATGAATAAGTTCAAACAAACAAAAACTTACAGCTGATTAATAACGGTATCTAACTTGAGTTTTTATTATATCAAAAACCTGTTGAAATGCTACTGTTATTTTTACTGTCCCCAAAAAGCGCGTCGGCAGCCTCCAAGGAATGCTTCTTTCACAACTTCGCCATCTTTGAAAGACTCGGGCCTGGCGCCACGAGGGGGCAAAAGGGGGCATTGCCCCTAAGTTGTTTTATTTGCCCCCTCACTTTGAGCATCATTCAGCATCGAAAAGTTAAATTAAATGTCACAATTATTAAATAACTTAAATAATTATTTTCCCCAACACACATTACTATATTTAGATCAGATATGTGGGCAGGCAGTCAAGCAACGTGTAAACAAGGCCTCACCCCAAGTGAGCTTGTAGTCTTAATTAATGTTAGCATGTGTGCTTAGCTGTAAACACAGTCGGATGGGGGGACCAAAACGTCCCTGTTTTCCGGGCAAAGTCCTCATTTTCGGAATGTGCGTTAAAAAAACATATGAGCAAGGTGAAATAAAATGTTACATGTCAGTAAAACAGAGTAACAGTTGTTGTGCCTGTTTGTAGCGTTAGTGTATTTCTTTTTCTAATACTTCTTCTACCCTCTACTTCTTCTTCTTCTACCTCTACTTCTCTTCCTCTACTTCTTCTTCTTCTACCCATGGAATGTATAATAAGAAGCTTCTAATGCAATGTACCTTCCCGCAAAATATTGGACAAAAGAAAGTCGGCTAGTAGTGTCAACGAAATCCATAGTATTAGAACAAAAGTGATTTAAACGAGGTAAATTACGAATGTATGTTCTCAATCGCCAAGTGTGGGATTGAATATTAAATTAGTTTAGATTAGATTTATTGTCCCCAGGGGGAAATTCATTTCCACAGCTCTGTGAAAACAAGATGAAATCGACAAAAATAAGACAACTACAGATAGCACCACACATGATGCTTACCTGTTATTATTTAGGGCTGCCTGTATGGATCAGGTTTTTGCCAAAGCGAGCCCTTTTACTATAATAATAATATGTTATTATATAAACCGTATTGGTACAATGAGCGACATCTAGTGACGGATTTTTAATCTGTGTCTGTCCATTTGGTGTAGTATTTGATCCAATATTACATTTGGTTTATATATTAGTCACTTTCTTATGGAATGCCAGGTTTTAGGTCTTGGTTTGAACATTCAATCCTGAAAATAAAAAATCAACCAGATTAATTTGTCTTTAACCCTGACATGACTAGAGTAGATAGTAAGTAAGTAAATCTGTATAGGACGACGAGTTAAGGGATAGAGGAGAAAAGGTTATGGTATAATTACAGAGCCTGTCCATTTATAAATTGAGGAAATCAATGTTAGTCTGTTAACGTGACTAACAAAGTGCAGGCATCTAATAATGTACTATCTATTATTAAAGATCAGAGGAAAAGAACAGAATGAGAGGGGTCAATCCGGAATACAAATAAAGAAGCAAAGAGATTGTAGAGCAGTGAGAATGAAAAAAACTTGGTGTGTCAATTCATTACATTGCCAGTATTTTTCGTTGTTGTGAAAAAAAAGTCGCCCCCTAGGATTTTTGAACAGCCCCCTCAGTCATTTCAGCCTGGAAAGACTTCATGTGTTTCGCAAGAACGTGACTGACACGATAAGATGCTCTGGCAGCAGCCTTGCTCTTGTTGTTGGGCCTGGTGAAAATGGACTGCTGTGCATTTAGCTGTCCTTTCAGGCCCCTCCCCTTTTGGAGCATAGGGCAGAATCAGGAGGGAATTCCGTCTCGTAGCGTTTGTGCACTGTTTTGAAATGCCGCTCCTAAATTACCCTTCTTCGATAAAGCCACGCTCGCATTGCAGATGAGACGATGGACTTTGAATTGGAATAGATACAAAAATAATCATCCTCCCACTCGGAGTGAAAATTATATATGTTGGGCTTTTTTGCTTCTGCCATAATTGCAGTCTTGTGTGTGTGCGGCCTGTCACTCTGTTGACACGGACAACGTCAGCGAACTACTGCCCACCAGCCACGCCCCCACACATGGGGTCACGCCGGCCAATCACAAAGCTTTGGTGCGTTCAAGTGCATTATTCTGGCACGGGAAGATTATGTTATAGGACATTAACGATAAAACAGAATATTCTTGTTCTATTTTTAGACACATCTCGCGATCGACTGGGAATCTCCCAACGATCGGGCACCCATGGGTTAGACCATGTGTCAAAAGGGGGGATGTTAGAGGCCATTAATAGGACTTAGTCCATTGAGGGTAAGAAACACTGTCTTGTAATCGTTTGACATGTGGTCCAAATGGGTTGAAGCATTTCCGGTAAATGCACAAACAGCAAATGCTGTGGCTAAAGCTTTACTAAGGGAAATTATTCCTAGATGGGGGATACCAAGCAAGATCTCTAGCGACAATGGTTCACATTTTGCTAATAAGGCCATTGCACAGATAGGAGAATACCTTGGCATGGACATCAGAAAACATTGTGCTTACCATCCACAGAGTGGTGGTGCGGTGGAAAGAGAGAACGGTACAATCAAAAACAAGCTAGCAAAATGCTGCGCAGACACAGGTTTATCCTGGACACAAGCTCTGCCCATTGTGCTGATGTACATGAGGATGCGGAAACGAACACGGAGTCAACTCAGCCCTTTTGAGATCCTTTTTGCAGCTCCTCCACAGATTGGGATCAAGGCGCCAGGATGTCCTCTCCCCTCCACAACTTTGTGTGAGGATGCTATGTTGTCATATTGTGTTAACCTGTCATCCAATTTAGCAGAGATCAGACGCCAGGTAGCGGCAGCTCTACCTACCCTGCTACTAGTCCACTCCACCGTATCCAACCAGGCGACTTCGACTTCGTGCTGGTCAAGGATACTCTCGCCCTCTGTTTAGCGAGCTGACCGGACAGCGCAAAATGCGTATATGAAGTGTCATGAACACAAGAAATCTACCCTTGTGGGGGCGCGCTCATGTGATTGGCTTAGAATTGAGGAGACATCTGATTGGCTATAGATAGAAAACATTACAAGTACGAATCGGCTGACCGTCAGGGGAGTCTCAAAAAACCCACACACGAATGCACAGCGATCCGTGCACAGTAAGCGGTTTGTGTTTGCAGGTGCAGCGGTTTTAAACGGAAAACAAATATGTGAGGATCAAAAATACATATGTAAAACTTTTGTTGTATATGAAACGGAACACATTTGTGTGTGCATTGAAAAACACAAGTGTGGATCCGGAAATACAAGTGTGAATCCTTCTGTGTGCATGTGTGTATTATGAGACTGTTCTGAGCCCATAGTTTATTGATCGATCATTCTAATTGTATATCTCCACAGTATTGACTAGTTCTAAGATTTCCGTAACATTACATATTTAAAAAACTTTTTAAATCTCAGCTAAAAACTCACCTCTTTGCACTGGCTTGTAATACTAGCATTTTGATATTTGTATGTATTTTTATATATCTCTTAGTTATTGTGCTTTTTAATTATTGTTAGATTATTTTACTCCTATTGTGCTATTTTATATGTGTTCCCTGTACATCACTTTGGTCAACTGAGGTTGTTTTAAATGTGCTTTATAAATAAATAAAGATTGAGATTAAATATGGCAGCAGAAGCTTAGTTTTTAAGGACATGGCTTGGGAACCGGATGGTCACTAGTTCAAGTCTCCATGCACACATTCTTTCTGTAAATATGGAATGATCTCTGAATCCAGAGTCTTCAATCTTCTTAAATGTGATCTAGACCTGAGGCTTCAATTCTAATAAAATGAATAGCTTTGAGATTGGGAATGAAAGACTAGGAAGTTATTTGCATTACATACATATTACATTTGACTTGCATTGTAATCGGAGAAAAATGAAATGCCTAAAAAGGGGCAGGTAAAATAAGATGTTCTTCTCCCAGCTCCTTTCCACCATGCGCTATAAAAAGTGTACATGTTTTGTAAAGTGTACATGTTTTGTTTTAAAATAATTGCCATGTGTGGAATAAACAAAATAATAAAAAACTGGTTATAGTGAAGTACCTTGAGCTAGGAGTGGATTTCCCAGGCGGGGGTTGAGGCGTACTCTTCCCAGAGGGGACGGGGCTCTGACTGCTGGGCTCCATCTTCAGCCTCTTGGCAGCAGGTGAGTCCGTGCTGGGCCCCGGAGGCGGTCTCTTACCTGCAAGGATCAGAGATTTAGATGGAATGGAAGAACGAGAGCTTTCATAGTTATATGTCAAGTGTCTTGTTTAGTTATAATGAATGTGTGTGTATGATCCAGGACCTTGCTCCAGCTTGCTGGCAGCAGCTCGGAGTGTGTTGGAGGTGGCGGCAGAGTCTATGGACGGGGTCCCGGGGCGACTGCCGGCCTTTGAGCTTCCTGCAGAGCCGCGTCCTCCGCGCTTTGGAGGCGTGCGCTTTTTCTGAGAAAGGGAAAGAAAGTCAGAAACAGAAATACTTGATTTATCCCGGGGGGAAACTGGATTTTGTCACGATAAATAAGTATGAAACAATATATATAGTAGTGCAACAATAATGAATAAGTTATAGATTAGAATTAAAAAACGACGGTATGAAAAAAAATACACATCATTTCATGCATATCGACCTTTTAAATGAGTAAGTACACACTCTGCTGACGTTCATAATTACCATAATGGAAAATATTGATGATTAGAGATCATCCTCTTACTTATGATCAAGTTGAAAGCGATGACACAAAACAAGGGTGATAAAAAAAAAGACACACACACAAAAATAATCACCATGAACAGAGCTGAGGCCGTCTCTCCCTCGATGTCGCTGTCGTCTGAGGTTTCCGACTCGCCGCTGCTGTCTGTGACACAGAACCACAGAGACCATAATTTGATTCGACCTTCCTCAAGCAGAACAGATTGGGTATGCATTTTGTCCGACCCTCATCGGAGTTCTGTACCTTTTTTCTTCTTCTTTTCTGCTGGAGCTGGCGTTTTTGTCTTCGCCTCTTCTTCTTCTTCCTCCTCTTTTGTTTCCTCTTCGTTCTGTTTCTCCTCCTCACTCTCTTCCTCACTTTCAGACGCCTCATCTATTCCTGTAGAAGGAGAACAAATATGGGATGTAGAACAACCTATTTACTAATCATTCATTCAGTGTGGCAGTTAGGCCGTAAACATGGAAATACAGTCAAAGTCGGACCTTTGGGGTGGTCCTCTCCTTTGCTCATCTTCCCCTTCTCTGGCTCCTCGTCTGAACTGCAGAAGGAAAACAGAGGTTCAAACTATTCAAAGAATAAATACAACAAGCAAAAACAGTTTTTGTATAGTGTGGGGTGTCTGACCTGCTCTCATCTGACATGTAATCCACCTCTAGACCCTCGTTGTCTCCGTCATCACTGTCCTCCAAGGCCTCTTTGTCACTGCTCTTCTTCTTCTTCTTCTTCCCTTTTCCTTTCCCTGTTTCTTTCTTCTTCTTTGGTTTGCTCTCTCCATCTGTTCAATGAAAAGGGGAGGAGAAAATAAAAGAAGAAAAATCACGTAATGACAGGGAGTAAAAATGTGGATAAGTATGTCAGAACTTGAGAATATTGATTACTTACCATCCCCGTTACTGCTGTTACTGTCGCTGCTGCTCATCTCCAGGTCTTCTTCCAGGTCGGTAATGCGCAGGTCGCCCCCTCTCCCTCCCTTCTTTTTCTTCTTCCCACCCTTCTCGTTGTCATCGTCGTCATCATCGCAGCCGTGCTCCTGCTCCCGGAAACGTCTCTGAAGCATGATGCTGAAGTGATTCACCACCTTGTTTCGTCTGTAAAACGAAGATAATGTATGATATTAAGTGTTTGTACTTATAGCTTGCTTTTCCTTTACTGCAAACAAAACATCCCTCCCTGTTCCTCCCCCCCTCTCACCTGCCCCACTCCTCCTCCGCCTCCTCAGCAGTGAGCGTTCGGTGCTTGGCCTGTGGTACAAAGTTGTACCAGCCGTTGACGGGGAAGGCCTCAAACGCCCCATCGGGACACTGTGTGAAGATGTAGTAGGACGCGTTTTCTGTAACACTACCCTTCTTTAGACCTTTGAACCTGGACACAGACAGAGGGAGAGGAGTGCTGTAATCCAAACAGGAAGGATTCTCCCAACAGACCTGCATAAACACACTCATGGAGACTAGGGCTGCTCAATTAATCCTATTTTAATCGCAATTACGATTTTGGCTTGCAACGATTATGAAAACAACATAATCGAAATAAAACGATCATTTTTAAATACATTTTTTTTAAATTGGTTTTTCAGTTGAATTAATACTTAAAAATCATAATCTCGATTATTTGGGTCAATAATTGCTATCACGATTATTAAAAAACGATTATCCATTTACTTTGAAAACATCCATTTATTGAAAAATAAAATGTGAACAGTATGTTTTTAACAGTTGATTGAACAGACTGTTAAAAACACTGTTAAAAAAAATGTTTTTCAAAGTAAATCGATAATCGTTTTTAATAATCGTGATATCAATTATTGACCCAAATAATCGAGATTATGATTTTTGCCATAATGGAGCAGCCCTAATGGAGACCCTTTGGTAAGACTTGAAGATTGCTCTACTTCAGCACAACCCGACAAATTTAAAGGAGCTGGAGCCGTTTTGAAAAGTAGAACGGGAAAAATCTCATCGGATAGATCTGCCGAGCTTTTAGAGACATAACCAAAGAGCTTGCAGATGTAGTTGCTGCAAAAGGTGGATGTACAAAGTACTGCATTTGGGGAGTGGATACTTATGCATGTTATTTAAATAAATATGTTATTTAAATAAATATTGTGCTGCCTCAATCTTCAATTAAGGCATCATGTTGTGTACATCTAATGATACAATTAATCCAAAAATATCCTTATATAACAGGTTTTAATGCAATTAAATAGTAAAAAAACGCAAGGGGGGTTAATACTTTCGCAAGGCAGTGCATTGTGAGCTGGCTGTTTAAAATGAATAGAACACATGGAAGAACTTTTCAAAATGACAAGTGGATGGCTGAAAGATATATGTATGAAGTAGCTAATATGAAAACATATAAATGACATCACAAATATGTAACTGTTCCCTCCAGACTTATACATGTTGAAAAGTACAATGCTGAAGATACATCAGCGTCTATCTCCTCACCTCTTGCCGGCCTTGCCATTGACCTTGAGAATCCAGGGCTGGTCCTCCACTTTGAACTCACGCTTCACAATGCCATACTTTTTCCGCCGTGATTCCTCGCGCTGCTTTTTGCCAAACTCACTGCCAGCCGCGCCATCCACCGACTCTTCCTCCCCGTATATCCGCCGAGCACTCATGTCTCTTTCCATACGAGCCTGGCAAAGGAGAGGTAGGGAGAATTGTAAAACTGAATGATGGACCATGTGGCTGCTAATTAAAGGCGAATATTATTATTTATGCACTGGTCAATTTGAAGAGTTTGGGCTTCTTCCTTACATAACATTTATTTCAGACTAGTCGAAACATTCTGTAGATTTATCGTAAATGCACCTAAAGAAAACGTTATTTAAACTTAACATGGAAAGGAAACTTGCAGTCCAAAAAGTAATAATTGCCTTAACGTAAGCACGCAGCTAGGGATGGTGACACAGGGAGAATAAAGTCTATCACATATTTCCCCACTCACCTGCAGTGTCATGTTAATGTACCTTCAGTAGCATTTAAATAGAACAAACTCTCCAATCAATATTTTAAAATGTGTATTTAGTTATTTCTGAAATGTCTCAATCTTTATTGATTTAACTCTCAAAGACATTGGGAAAATTGTATTGACAGTATTGATATGATGATATGAACACAGTGAGATAAATCCCATTATTAAAACACGTTAAATAATTTTGAGCATGGCTTTATCCAATGTTCATATTGCCGTATTCTTTATCTCTTCCTACACTCTTTGTGTGGTTTCTCTCTTTCAGTATTGACTCATGCCCCACCACACAGGGAGTGCTCAAAATGTCTGTCACATGAAAATACACTGACATGAAACCCACCTGTGTCCAGGCAGAACAATTGACCTTGTCTCCTGAATTGAAACCCATAATGCTGTACTTCTTGTTGGTGTTTCTAAGAGACAAACAGAATACAGAAATAAATGTATTGTCTGATCATAACCAATTCCATGCACGAACAACTACATAAACAGAACAACAACTCAGTCCAATAAATCCATATTGATTTATAAAAATATATAACAGCATCTGGCGGATAGGGCTTTTATTTAATTGAACGTCTGCAAAACACTAATAAGAAAGAAAAACATGTAATCATGTTAACACACACAAAGCGGTGATATGTGATACAAGGCTTGTGCGGACATTTTTCTTGGGATATTTGCATTGTACTCACTTTGGGACTCGCACTGTGTATTCTGTAGACGGGGAACTGCTGCTCCCCTGTAATACAAACAAAGCCTTTATCTTTCCATATGTGATGCCATTTAAATGACATGCAGCACCAAAGCAGACCACCTCCTCTTTTGAACATAAATGAAAAATAAAATGCTGTATTCATAATAAGTTTAAGGGCATCAAAAAATGTGGTAATGGAGGAGTGTGTTTTTCCTTCTGCTTCTGTTTTATGTGGAAGTGTTAGCATATCAATTCGCACATGTTGAGTTTTAATGAGTGCTTTTGTACAATTGCTACCACGGCCAGGTTGTAAAATACATGTTTGGGAATGGGACTTTTTGGTAAAATAAAATGTAAGTAATAATATAAATATATAGGTGAACATAGGCCACTCACTTGTAGCTGCATTACGGTTAACTTGTCATAAGATTACATCACTGCACAAGCAGACTTCATTAACAGGGACAACAGAGACATTTTGTATTTTGTTGTTGAAAGTCAAAAGAGTGAACACTTACCAGTGAAGTCATGGTTGGTTGTCTCTGTGGATAAACTACCACATCAATAGTTGGCCAGTGGGTTCACTGTGATAACAGGACAAATGGGTTAAGAAAGGCTTTGTTTCCACATAGCGGTTTGATGTGACTTTAAAACACGTTACATATAAATCAAAAGTAAAGTGGCCCTAGTATTCATCTATGTGTTATTGGTAAGTGGCAATGCATCCAAAGCAGCTGTGCATGTTAATGTATGTAGCTAAAGCAGTGTCTGTTAGAAATAGTAACAACAGTAAGTAACACTTAGCAAGCTGACAAAGACTTGTTATATGTAGCTTTAATCGACTGTAGCAATAGTTCATGTGCACAGAAAACACTGGTCCCATGTCCATGAGAGTTACATACTGTTAAATTACGAATACAATTGTCAGTGAGCGTAAAATTAAGCTTGGTAACGTCTCTGAGCGGTTTATGAACCGTGGATGGTAGCATTTGAGGCTAACACCAACAGTATCACGCATAGCAACCCGTTTCATTATAGTGCTGCTAACCGTTACTAGGTTACAGCCAAATCAAATGGCGTTCGTGTAAAATGAAGGGACGCAAAAATGCAAACCTTAGAGTGCTCACATATAGAAAGAAAGTTTAACAGCTTTAAGAATACTTGCATCTGAATTACCGGTTTGCGTTGATTACTCCCCTCTGAAATCGTTCCGTTCATATAAAGAGTCGACAGGAAACATTAGACTACTCATATGGTTCCTAGCAGCCCGGAGCGGGATCGGGTGTGTAATGTTCTTCTTCAGGCTAGTTTTTACTATTCCACATAACCACACTGCTACTATGGCTCGATTCATAATATTATACATATTTCGTTTCTGAAATAATTACACCATAGTCGTTACTATCTCAGTGGTATTTAAAAGTAACAGAGTAGCATCGAGTTATGGCTCTTGCAATGCCAGTGTTCAATGCCATCCGGAGGGCAGACTCCGTATCAATCATTATTGCTGTATACAGCAAAAGGTAACTAAATCTCTGTCCACATTATAACTTATCTTGTTAACGGACGTGAACTTTATGTTGTTACCTTATTTCTAGTGGCGTACAGATCTAGTTCACCAAGTTGACCACACGAGGGCAGAACACTCTTGACAACAAATACTGACAGGTTGATTATGGCAAAACGAAATAGAAGTAGTAGGAATGTTACTTTGTATATTTGCTTTGGCATTCACAGGGTCATATTTGGAGACAAACGAAACCACTTTTAGACAGTCTTGCATGCTAGCTAATAATACTTTATGGTAAATGTCTTATGATGCTTCAACTTTTTATTCAAATCAGCCCCCTTATTGGCCAATTGCAACAAGCCTTCTCATTTGCCCATTTAAACAAGTCACATGATTGGCCCAATTAAAACAAGCCTTTTAATTAGCCCATCAGGACGAACTATTATTGGCTTACTGAAAAAGCTCTCTGATTAGCAAATTGAAACGAGCTCTCTGATTGGCCAATTGAAACGACTATCACCCCTTGCTGCTAAATAAATACCAACCAACTGTGCAATATGTGCTATATGTGCAATATATATATATATATATATATATATATATATATATATATATATATTGATATATATATATGCCGTTAATAACTGTGTAATATATACCTAGCTGCTAAATCCTTAGAACTGTTACAAGATGTGTATTTTGTAAATTGTGTAACTTGCTGCTGTTAAATACCATCCATCTATGTGCAATATGTGCTATGCATATGTGCAATATATGCCCTTAGTAACTGTGTAATATATACCTGGCGTCTAAATCCTAAGAACTGTTACAGGACGTGTATTTTGAAAATTATGTAACTTTTTATTATATCATAACTTAGTACTTTAATGCATGTAACATATGTAACATTGAGCTGTCTGTGGCTCTTGTTCTGCTGTAACTACGTACATTTCCCCTCCGTGGGACTAATAAAGGTATTCTGATTCTGATTCTGACTAATCTGAGTGGCCAATTAAACAATCCCTCTGATTGGTCCGTATAAACATGCCCCTGTTTGCTGCTGATGCTGGCTTCCTTAAAATATTATTACTCTGTGAAATATGGAACATGTTCACTCTTAATTTTAAAATGTTTTCACCATTGTGCTACTAAGCATATGGTGAATTATGATTAATTAGTGATTCTTGTTAATGTGTTGCTGCGTGCCTTTAAGAGCTCTCCTCGTGTCTTGGTGGAAGCTGTTACACTTTTCCATCACACGTAAGTGAATTTGCATTGGCTTTTGCATTGGTATCGGACCCTGTGAAAACAGTGTTTGGGTGCTGTGCAAATTTCCAAAACGTACTTACAGTATACAAAGATTAGAAACAAGTGATTGATGTTTTGTGGAGTCGGATCTGTCATGATGAAGTGCTGTGTCTTTTTACTTCTCCTCGGTGAGTTAAATCATGTTTCATATTGTTAATAATGTGTGACAATTAACTAACATTTACATTAAATAAGTAATAATAAGAATCTATTATTTTCACTGAGTATAAACCTGCTAAGGCTGCACAATTATTTTTACATTTGTGTCTGTATTTCGATATGCAACCAGAGAAACATACAATCTGGATACGTTTGTTTGAACTGCAATTATTTACAAATAAAACAATAATACTGTCAATTTTTGTCAATCTAGTGTATTGTTATAACAGAGGCTGAATTAAAGAAGGAGCAAGCAGAAAGGGCTATAAAAGCAATTTGTCTGAAAGACAACAAAATAACTTACCACCCAAAACAGATTAACCATACTTTTTATGAATTTTATAACAAATTATACAAATCTCAATCTGATTACCCACAAGATGAACTGGACAATTATCTCCATAACATTAATTTACCTACATTATCTGATTTAGATCAAGAGTATCTAAACTCATCAATTACAGAAGTAGACATTTTGGCTGCAATTAAATCTATGCCTATAAATAAAAGCCCAGGGCCAGATGGCTTCTCGGCAGAATTTTATAAAGAGTTTTGGACTGAACTTCAAGCTATATTTATGTCAATGGTTAACAACTTCTCTCACAACAGAACACTTCCTCAATCAATGAATCTTGCATATATTACTGTACTACATAAAGATGGAAAAGACCCCTTGAATTGTTCTTCATAAGCCTCTTGGATCATGATTATAAGATTATCACCAAATTATTAGCAAAACAACTGGAAACTATTTTACCTAAACTAATTAATCCTGATCAAACAGGTTTTGTCAAGGGCAGATATTCTTCTGATAATATAAGGAGACTTTTGAATATTATAAACCATTTGGACACCTGTCGGAGGCCTTCTCTGCTTCTTTCTTTAGATGCCGAGAAGGCTTTTGACAGGGTTGAGAATTTGGAATTTTCGTTTTGCTATTTTGAACAGGTCAAATCAATTTATAAAAATCCTAAAGCAGCAGTTATCACTAACTGCAGTTCCTCAGATGTTTTTCCACTAACAAGGGGGACAAGACAGGGATGTCCTCTGTCACCTTTGCTTTTTGCTATTGTGATTGAACCGCTGGCGTCATGTGTGCGAGACAACATAAGTATTAAAGGAGTGAAGATTAACGGTGAACACAAAATGTGTCTGTATGCTGACGATATTATTCTTTACTTAACAGACCCAGAAAATTCAGTACCACATCTGCACGACACGATAGAGCAATTTGGAAGATACTCAGGATATACAATTAATTTTAAGAAATCTAATGCTTGTTTCTTACATATGACCCCAACAGCAAATCTGGAAAAGTCTTGTTCTTTTAATTTGTCACCAGGTGGCTTTAAATACTTAGGAATAAATATAACACCACACCTGGATAATATGTTTAAAGAGAATTACAATCCACTCATTGACAAAATCCACATTACCAATATCACTGCTAGGAAGAATCAATGTCATAAAAATGAATATTCTACAGAGATGTATTTTTCTTTTTCAAATGTTACCATGCTATTTATCCGCTGATTATTTTTAAATCTCTCAATAGACATATCTCAAAATGTATCTGGTGTAATAAAAAACCAAGAATCAAGTTAATTACTCTTATGAAACCAGAAACTATGGGTGGTCTTGGTCTTCCCAATTTTCAACACTACTTCTGGTCAGCTCAATTAAGAAATGTACTATCTTGGTCTCTGGGAAGAAAGGATTCACTATGGGTTCAGATAGAAGCCAATGTCTTTGACCCGTTGCCAGTGGAAACTCTTATATTTGTTAAAGATTTCAATAAGGTGAAAAATATGGACAAATGTTTTACAGTGGTCAATACACATTTAGCCTGGAGGGACTGTACAAAAAAAGTTCATGTTAACTCTGGTATTTCCATCTTTTCTCCTATTTTGAACAATCCTGATCTTAGCAAATATTTGTTGCCAATCAATATAAACAAATGAACGAAATCAGGTATAAAGCAATTGAAATATTTGTCTCATAAAGATATAACATTGGAATCATTTAATGATTTAAGAGCAGAATATTACATTTCAAATAAGGATTTTTTCAGATACCTGCAAATTAGGAACGTGATCCAATCAATTATCAAAAGCAATACATTGAGATCGGGATTGTTAGAAGAGGAGGAGATATTGATGTCATCGAGCACGATCAAAGGTAAAATTAGTGAATTTAATGCACTTTTTTCTAAAAGAGCTCAGTCATCCTTTCTAACTTTAAAAAAGGTCTGGGAAAAGGACTTAGGGATGCAGATAGATGAAACTACTTGGCTGAATATTTGTGAAAGAATACACTTTCCATTCACAATTAATAAAATCAAAGAAGCAAACTTTAAATGTATCAACACATTTTACCTCACACCCATAAAGATGCATAACATTTCTAAAGAAAACTCTCCAAAATGTCCGAGATGTAAAGTAAAGGAAGGAACATCTGTTTTGGGACTGTGATCTCTTGAAACATTTCTGGGATTCGATTCATGTTCTCACAAAAGCCGTTTTAGACATCAAAATGAGCCTAAATCCATGTTTTTTCCTGTTAAATGAAATGCCAAACTTTAAACTGAATCCCAAACATTACAGAATACTAATCACAATAACATATTTTGCCAAGAAATGTATACTTTTATTCTGGAAGAATGAACGTCCTCCAACATTTAAACTCTTCATTGATAACACATGTTTTACCTCTGGAGAAAATGACATTGGAAAAATATAATCGTGGACAGCTCTATGGTTGCCATTGTTTTCTTATTTGGAAAATATATCTGAGATATGACCAGTGATGGAATGGTGCATTCTGTGGCTATTTGTCCTGACGGCCGGAAATACTAGTTGTGGTGTTGTCATTGTCTACATTGTCGCTGTATTGTATAATTATTTGTTTGTTTTATTTTGATGTTTTGGTTTTGCCTGTGTGGGCATGTGCGGGTGGAGGGAGGGAGGGGGGAGTGTAGTGAGTGTACTGTGGTATTACAATGTAAATGAAATGGCATTGATTATTGTACACTACAATGAAATAAAAAGACTTGTAAACAAAACAAAAAACAATACTTATGTCTTTTTGCTTTAAAGGTTCCCTTTTCACCCTCGGCAATTGTACTTTTCCAGCTGGTAAGAATGATGTTCAATTTTAAACATCAGATATAAATACTTTGTTATAGATGAAATACTGCACATTTGTGTTATATACTATTGATATACATTTTGCTGTTTCACACAGGTTCTTGTGATGGATACACAAACATAACTGAAACATGGCGCAACCACTTATTTGAATCAACTACCTTTCCCGGGTACCCAAAGAATGATACAGCTCTTACTGGGAAATGGTGGCGCTTCACTGGAATCGGTGGAGACCAAGTCATAAAAATCTGCACTCAAGGCCCTCGCGCTGGTTTCACCTACGCCATTTATATTATATTTGCATATCCAACAAAAGTAACTTCAACTCCAACACACGGGGTCGCGTATCAATCATTAAATTGTAATAGCCATACTATTTCCATGAGCATGACCATCTGTCCTGAAGGATTCTTCATATATAAACCAACAGCTGAACCAGTCAGCATTACTACAGGTTATGCAACCTGTAAGTAATGATGATAACTCATTTTCATCCTTGCCTTTATATTTGGGTGAAGACATGTCCCGTATGCTGCTAACTGTAGTTAAAAAATACCTAATTAAATCTTGGTGTGTGTGTGTGTGTGTGGTATATCTATGTTAGATCATTCTGAGTGTATGTCGGATTCCTGTGGACCACTAGCTGAGTGCACAGATAATGGAGGGTGTGTCTGTGTTGCTGGGTATGAAATCCCCCCTGGACACCTCCCCACACCAGATTCATATGGTTGTGCTGGTAAGTAGATTTATCAAATCTAAAATGCACTTAATCACAGTGTGATGTATTATGGCTATACAGTAACTGTCTCTTTGCATTTTGTTTTGATGAAAGTTCATTAAGAGGTTTCATATAAACTTACAGTCTGCATTCCGTGAGCATGAACATTTCCCAATTTGAACTCCTGATTTCTCTTGTCAGATAGTGATGAGTGCCTGAAGACTACAGGCATTTGTGGTTCTTACTCAAATTGTACCAACACCATAGGGGCATACACATGTACCTGTTGGGTTGGATACATTGCAACAAACAGAACATCACCACCTTCAGGGACCAACCCATGCACAGGTGTCATTTAAAAAACGTGTCCCCGTCAGTAATGAGATGCAATGACATTACATTTTTCAGGCTGATATACAAACATGGATTACAGTTGCTTGTTCTGCTTTATAGATTATGACGAGTGTTGCGATGAAATCTGTGGACCGGGTACCTGTACCAACAACGTGGGAAGTTATGCGTGTGAATGCCATGATGGTTACGAGCTTGTAACTGAGGCAACACCTGATTGCCAAGGTCAGTGCTAAATGTAATGAATCCAGAAAATGTGTAAAACAAATATGATACAACCAACAAAAAGAACATACATAAATGTATTGCAATGCACCTCTTGAACTAAGATGCTCACCTCAACAGTAGTTAGTGTTTACTGGATTCGAGAACAAGACTCAAATACCTGATTTCACTCCAGCCCTCACCATCACCAGATAGGCTACGTTATTTTTAAAGTAAAACATGGTTCATATTTATGAACTTTGAGTTATGTATTTCTTTGTTAAAACCCCTTTTCATTGCTTTTATTTTGTAATGAAATCACTTTATTCCCATTCATTTCTTGTATTTTCACAATTTAATGCTTACTGTGTTAACCATTGCTTCCTCAGATATTGATGAGTGTTTAAACATCACCATCTGTGGTCCTGAATCTATTTGCACTAACACTCCCGGAGCTTATACCTGTAAATGTCGAGTGGGGTTCGCACCGACTGACCCAGCTGCAGAACCCAGCTTGACCAACATCTGTATCGGTATTTGAAATTATGTTTTTCAGGATCTAAAAGCAGATGGAAAATTGCAACTCAATTGTCCCATACAAAGCTGACTGGATGATTGCTTCATGTGTGTGTTGTTTGACTGGCAGATATTGTTGAGTGTGCCAAAGTTCCCCCGATCTGTGGTCCCTATTCCAACTGCACAAACTCCATCGGTTCTTACTTCTGCGACTGCTTCCATGGTTTTCGACTCAATAAGCTAGCTGTGATTGCCAGCTATAATAACCCATGCACAGGTGTGTGCACACATCACTTTAAGTCTGATTTTGTTATCATATATCTTTACTATTAAGTGTCTAACTGTGTTTTCTCTCTCTAACAACAGATATAGATGAGTGCTATGAGAACCCTGGTATATGTGGTAAAGACACTGTGTGCACTAATGTACTGGGGACCTTTTATTGTTCTTGTCCTGATGGATTATTTCCTTCAACTGGAATTGTTTGGACAGTCGGATTCACATATTGTCAAAGTGAGCTGAGGATTGATCCATTTACAGTATTAACAGCACACTGCCAAATCCTGATGTGCTTAATTACTGATCGTTTGTCTCGTTTCGTTCAACAGCTATTGAGAGCTTTGTAGAAGAAATAAAACCCCCAGAGGTAAATATCGCCAACAAAGTGGCACTGTCTTCTTACTTGTGTCGTAGGATTTTGTTAAAATGTAATTGAAATTGCAGATGCCTCAGTCAAATATGCCACACTTGTTTCATCAGTATTAAGTATGTACAATACATTTTAGATGGATGTATGTGCCATTCACCACCGACATACTAAACCAATAGTAATACAAAATGCAGATGTGAGAACGCTGCAATGATCATGTTTCAAAAATGTAATCTTCTCAAAAGTCTTTGAATTGAATATATATAATTTAATTTAATTCGATGTCTACATTTTGTATAGAAAAAGGGATATATAGAAATAAGTTAGTTCATTGGCTAATGGGCTATGTTGATTTTGTTTAAGAAGGTGTGAAAACCAAATATGCCAAACTATTTCAATGTTTGAATACACTTAAAAACCCATTGAAGCTAAGAAAAGCAGTGGTGAGGTGACATTTGTGTATTTCTTGTAGGGACAAACAAAAGAGAGAGCTTTTCTTGGCAACATGGATGACCAGTTGAAAGAACATGTAGGCGGCTTTTTACCACCAGCGGTAAGTAAAAACAAGAGTGCTGGTACTCTCCAAGAAAGCCTTGAAAATGTACTTTTATGATAGATAATTCACTTTACAATATTAACGTATGGAAGGTTATGTTATTAGTCCTACAATTAACGATTAAGAATTTAGCTATTTATGTGATTCTACCATTGTACATGGCTTTGAAATTAGATGCGCATGGATGACACTGAATCAACCTTTTTGTTTTTCTTACTTTTTCGTGTGCTTTCTCTACAGACTGTGACAAACAGCTTCGCAGCATCCATGGTATTTCTGCTAACAATTGTGCATCTATATGAGGCTTTAATCTTACTCTCAGTTTGCATTATCAGGCAGGCGAGCTATTGAAATATTTATGTATTATTTTTGCAGGAGGTGTCAGGTGTTGGACCACGTGTTAAGTCAAGCAGGTTAAGGAGGTCAAGCACGGTGAGTAGCGCAGGTGATGGCAAGACTGGCAGTGTGATCCTGGGCATCTCAGACCGTTTAGTAGCGGCGATGGTGAAGCCAGTGGTGAACCAAACCAAGACTAATGTGAAGACTGAAACAGTGGGTAAGGAATGTTAATCTTAGTTAAGATATTTACTGTTGTCTATATGAACTGGGTGGATATAAAATCAAATCTAATTCTAAAGACTAACCTGTGTGTTAGAATTAAGTCTAGAAAGTATCGGGCCTGAAGTTCACGATGTAGGGATTAGTTCTCTCTCAGCCAACAATAACACCATGGAGATCAACCTGGAAGATCTGGCCAACAACAACAATGGTGAGAAAAAAGCTTGTCATTAAATAGTTGATACAAATAATACAAGGCAAGGCAATGCCATTGTATTCATATAGCACCTTTCAACACAAAGCAATTCAAAGTGCTTTACAAAACTGAAAGACATTAAGAGCATTAAGAAATAGTGCAGTGGAAACAAATTATAAAATGGCACCAAAAAAAAAAGATAATCAAATTAACATGAATAACACAGGTATAAAATACAAGGTCATTTTGTCCTTGTATAAAAACGTACAGATAACTTATCTTTAGTCTGTCATATGTATGTTTTAATTCTGCATGCAATAGTTGGATTCATTTTTAAGTCGAAATCTGTGTCAGTTTATCCATGGGAACAAAGACATTCACAGATTAAAAACAAAGAGCTGTCGGGAAATGGCTAACAATTATTAATGTTGATTATGTGAAATGGGCTAAAACATGCAAAAAAACGAAATATTGTGTTTTAAGTGAACCCCTTCACTTTGTGGCCACTCCCAGGTTCTGCATCAGTTGCCTTCATCACATTAAATGGGATGGAGAGTCTTCTTAGCCATCAATACTTTAAAACAGAGAACCAGACAGAGATGTACTCGGATGTCATGACTGCCATCTTAACGTCAATGAACAACACCAACCTCACCGAGCCTGTCAACTTCACCATCCAACATAAGAAGGTGATTCCCAGTTGATCCATCCACCTGCCTTTTAAGATAAGATACAACATGATATCTTTCAACATATCTTAAAATCTTTCACTGGTTTCATCAGACAGCACCTGAAAGTGGTTTGATGACCTGTGTCTACTGGGAGGAGAAAACAGAGGAGACGATAGGGGAAGACACGATGAGTTGGTCAGTGGAGGGCTGTTGGGTTGCATACACCAATGAAAACTACACGGTGTGCAGCTGCTCCCACCTATCCACATTCGCCCTCATCATGCAGATTGGGGATGTATGTCAGGTTTTTTTGTGTATGGTCAAATATTGTTGCCAATGTCAAAATCATAATAGATGTTTTTCATCATGCAGATTGGGGAGGTATTAGAGGTCCCCAATTATACTGTTATTTATCAATATATTATAGGTCTCAGATATATACAAAACATGTCTCTGAAGTGTTTGGCTTGAAATACCCAACAGATCACCCACTATAGCATCCCATACACCCCTCTGTTTCAGCCCTGTTTCCACAGTGCTGATTCTGTGTCTGTGACTTTAGATGAAAATAAGGAGCCCCTCCCCACGCCCCTCTGAGAGATATTTGGTTAAAAAGAACACAATGGTGCTCTCGGAGGAGATTCAGGTGATAAGGTAGGGGGGGGGTTACCTTGGTTGGTGATTGGCTAATGGTTACACAAGCCAAAAATCGTTATGACATCATAAAGTGGCCAAAATCTGATCAGCTCATTTTCAGACAGGTTTTTATATAAATGGATCAGGACAAAAAGAGAGAGAATCTTTTTTCCTGAAACTTTCTGAATCTCTTTCCACAGAGGGGACACATGTTGATGTAGAAAAGACATGAAAAGTGGATTTTGCATAATAGGTGACCTTTAATGATTGGTGTGTGGGGGTAATTTGCTAATACAGGTTCCCCCACATAAGGCCAGTTTGATCGCAGCATGCGTTTGCCTGTGTGCTTTGTCTTTTCAGCCAGCCCCACCAAATCCTTTCTTAGAGTGGCTAAACAGAATCTGCGTGATTGTCGGATTATTATTCTTTGGTTTGGCCATCTTCACTTTCCTCCTGTGTAGCTGGAACCCCAAGATCAACAACACCGCCCGTCTTAACCTCTGCATCTGCCTCTTCTTCTCCCATCTGCTGCTGCTGTGGAATGACAAATATACTGATGAAGAGGTACAGTAAGACAAAATGCAATTGATGTTGTTCTAAAGTGGCCCTATTATGCTCATTTTCAGGTTCATATTTGTATTTTGTGCCTCTACTGTGACAAGTGTACATGCTTTACTGTAGAGAAAATGCTTTATTTTTCTCATACTGCCTGTGCCTGCAGCACCTCATTTCACCCTTTGTCTGAGCCCAATCTGCTCTGATTGGTTAGCTGGCCCGGTCTGTTGTGATTGGTCAACCGCTTAGAGATGTCCTGCCCCTTAGTTAATAATGTACAAAATGTGTGAACATTGGGATTTTAGCCGATGCAGACTATTATCATGGACAAAAACCTTTATAACACACTACAGGAAAGAAAAAAAACCCTCCCAAAAATAATAGGAACTCTTTATTAAAAAAATACTTGATAAGGTCTTTCAGACATGTATTACCTGAACCCTCCTTTGCTGAGGTCAATTTCACTTTGTTTTCACGGTACTACTTGTGTCTCCACAGCTGGCCTGCACCGTCATGGCGGGGCTCCTGCACTTCTTAATTGTAGCAGGTTTTGTGTGGATGCTGCTGGAGGCACTACAGCTTCACCTGTTGGTGCGAAGACTCACCAAGGTGCAGGTCATCCAGAGAGATGGCCTCCCCAAGCTAATTCTCTTTGTGATTGGCTACGGTGTGCCCTTTGTGATTGTGGGTGTTTCAGCAGTGATATATTCAGACGGATATGGTGCAACTGAGGCAGAAGTGTGAGTGAGACAAACAGTAATAAATAAATTCATATTCTCCCGTAGGACAGCATCTGTTGCATGAATTGTTTGTTTGATTCTGTTTCAGGTGCTGGCTCTCTAGGACGCGCAATTTCAACTGGGCTTTAACAGGCCCTGTGATCCTTATCCTTGCAGTGAGTATCCCATCATAGTTGTAACTTGTAAGTTATAATTGTTGATGGGGAGCCACACAGTGAAATGTCCCTGGAACATGCAGTGATTAGCCAGAAATCTGACAGTGAAAAGGTTAAGCAGTGGTAGTCTATAAAGAGTAGTCTTTTCCAGCTGTGGACTCATCTTTTTTTTCTTGAAGCTCAATTGGATATTGTTCCTTGCTACTCTATGGAGTCTGAGAGCCACCCTGGTCAACATGAAGAGCGGTGTTTCTCAGTCTAAAGACACCACGTATGTACAGTGTATATGTTCAAGGTTGGCTTTGCATAGATAAGATAAAAACAAGTTAGTTGAATGTGAAAATTCGTATATTGTAATTTTACAGTATAACCATATCTGACAGTATATCAATAATGTCCATTTGAATGTTTTTCATAGTCTTATGCAGATTAACAATTGAATATTCTATCCTTAATGTATGTATACTTTGTTATGTAAAGTTGGCCAAATGATAGAGGAAGTGGCAACGTAAAAAGTGTTAAAAATTCAGTTTCCACACTTCTTAACATAAAAGCTCATTCAATTCTCATTGTTTGTAGGCTGATTCTGTTCAAGATTGTGGCCCAGTTTGTCATACTGGGCTGTACCTGGATTCTGGGCCTGTACCAGTCCAACCTCTTCTTCCAGGTCCTCTTCATCATTCTTAACTCCCAGCAGGGCACCTTCCTCTTCGTTGTCCACTGCCTGCTCAACAAGGAGGTACGCTCTTTATGCAGATGACTCTGATACAATTTTTCTTCATAGTGCACTACTACTAACAATGAAGGCAATACAAACAGCCATATTTCTTTTTGGTAGCAATAACGCTTAACAAGTTGTATTTCATTGTGTTTTCTAGGTTAGAGATGAATACATTAAATGGCTGACCTGTTCTTTCAATAAAGAAAAAAAAGGAGGATCTGTGGTAAGTTTAAATAACACAACAACAATGCATGATACTACTTTAACAACATGAAACGTTTGCATTTCTTTTAGTCAGTGGTGAAATGCATTAAGGTACATTTATTCAAGTACTGTACTTCAGTAGAATTTTGAGGTACTTGTACTTTACCTGAGTATTTTCATGCTACTTTATACTTTTACACCACTACATTTTGGAATCCAATATTGTACTTTTTACTCCACTGCAATTATTCGACAGCTTAAGTTATTTTACAGATTTAGTTTAATATACTATAATAGGTTAGGATATTCAGCAGCAGAAAAAATTTGATGTTGCTACTTTTCTTGAGTAAAATAACTTCTTCCACCACTGATTTTAGTATACCTTTTTTTCTTTTTGAGGTGTCTTTGTAGCTATTAAATGACAATCAAAATTAAAAATGCAAAAATATAGTGTGATAAAGTGACAAAACAATCCTAAACAATGTCCTAAATGAACCTGGTTTTACTGCATAATGTGAATCTATGTATACAAGACATTTTTCAGAAAGTCTTGTATTTCACCGATCTGTATAAAGATTTATGTCAAATGTCCTGCAATGTTTAACATTTATTTCATGATTTTTTTTACAGAGAGGTGCACCATCAGTCTCCGAGGACTTTGACAAGGCTGAAGGTTAAACAAGCTAATGGTGATGGAGTGAGAATGAGAAAGGAGAAATGGAAGACAGAGAGAAGAAATGCAAGCCTTACCCACTCTGAACCATTAGTAATTAATTATGTTTTATTGTTGTAATCATTGTTGTGGTAGGGCATGAAAGTCATCAAATGTATATAGGCTTGTGTGTGCATGCCTCAGCTGTATCTACTTTTATTCAACACAAAAGGCAATATATTTTTAACAAAATCTGAAAACAATGATGTTGTCATCATGGCAATTATTTTCCTCTGCTTAAAAAATATGTTTCTGTTTAGTAATACTGTATAGGCAAACATGTACAATAGCTTTAGCAACTTTCTAATATAAAAGCTAATACAATCTGATTTCAATCACTCAATTGTGAAGTGAACAGCTGCATGTTTGTGACAAGGCTCATCGCTATTTATTTTGACCAAACGTACATGCTTTTAGTAGCATAAGTGTAGAGAAGTTGCTGTTGTTTGAAACTTTTCCTTAGCACAAGTGGGTGTTCTGGTTGCTGCATGACAACGTATATTTGTGAAATAATAGGTATATTTTAAGAACTTTGTCTTATGACATTATATTGTTTTGAGTCCATAATAAATCTCTGTTATATCTGAGTTTTGCCAGTTTTTTTACTGAAATAAACCGACTGCTTCGACACCCCTCGAATACAGGATATGTATAAAGGCATTCTCCGGCTAATACATTTCATTTGTGGAAAACCCCTTGCAGTAGACTGAGTTAAAAATAAAGTTGTGTTTCACAAACACTTCGTAATAAATGTAATAGAGTTCTTGGCAAAAAAAAAAAGATGTTTATCAAAAGAACTTGATTCAGACTATGCTATCTTAAAATTAACTTAACAAGAATGAAGAGACTAAACAAACCTCACAAAAAAAGACAAAGGGGAACATATTCAATGAAAGATCAGACCATTTAAAAAAAAACGTGGGTAACACAAAGACAAGCAACCCCACCTACATTTCAAATACACAAAGGAAAACACATCTGTTAGTATCAATATTGTGTTAATTATTCACATTAAAACACAAGCTCCCAAAAAGCTAACCATTTCTAAACAAATGAACACAATCTTCAGACTGCAAATCCCAATCCCCCCCATCATGTACTTGGTACATTCTGATTGGACACTTCCTGTATTTAAGAGTTCTGCTTAATGAAGTGAAACTTTTGCTCTGGCCAAGATGTCCTCCACAACAACAGCACCCTCAGCACTGGTAAGTCGAAGAAAAATACACCAGAATGACTTAAGGAAAATGTATTAAACTTACTGTTTGACTGATGATGTATGAAACAAAAGCTGTGTGTCATCATTTACCTGTTTGCTGTGTTTGTGCAAAGAAGAACATGAGGTCACATGGTCAACTGAAAATGACTGTTCTGTGAGCCCATGGATAATGAACTGCTCTACCTGCTTGTTTGTCTTCTGTGAGTGAATTCATGTTTTCATATGGCTTTGAGGAGAGCCTCGAAAACATCCTGCTAAAAACGTCTAGACGGCACTCCTATTTACCAAATCATACCTATTCTATTCAACGTGATCTTCTTTTTAAATGTATGTATGTTTTTATCACTAGCATACACTGGGCCTCCCTACAAACAGTTTTGAGCCCGCGTGTGGAGGCCCGCTTCAGATGTTGAAAGCTTCTGGTTTAGAAAAAAAGACAGCATGTATTAGACCTGACAAATTATACACAATTGCTTTTAGGATATTGACAACCCACAAGTCACTTATTTCAAGTTGTCATATTTAGTTGCATGGGAAAGGACTTGGGTTAAGTTAGCAGTAAACTGGCTAGCATGCTAACACTAGCAGTCTGCAAAGTTGTTTATTATATGGCTTTGTATCAAACATTTTACTGCCATTAACTTCGGTCCCTATTTTTGCACTCACTAAAGAAAATCCTCTCCTTTGCTGCGTGTTCTATTTCAGATAAAAAGGGCGGGCTTTTGGTAGACGCGCAATTTAATGTGAGGTGAGTGTGACCCTCTGTCCTGGAGAAATCGACTTGTATAAACCTTTTAATTACAGCCACTGCAGCATGGGACATTGTCACTTGTAGGGAGTGACTTATTGTTGTTTCTTGTCAATGTATGAAAGCTTTAATGACATGTGATAAAATAAGCTAACAATAATGCAAAAATAGTAATAGGCCTATGCAAATGATAAATGTTGTAGGCTATCTGCATTTTGGTGCTACTTACATATTGACCTTCAGTAAAATATGATCCTATTTCATGCACTTTGACCCCATTTTAACTCATGGGATATGTGAAGAGCAGATTAGACGTAACAGTATCTAATGTGTAGCCTGGGTGTAAATAGTATTGTTAGCTATGGACACCTGGTTGTAAATAGCATTGTTAGCTATGGACACCCGGTTGTAAATAGCATTGTTAGCTATGGACACGTACATGGGTGTAAATAGCATTGTTAGCTATGGACACCCAAGTGTAAATAGTCTTGTTAGCTATTATGGACACACGGGTGTAAATAGCATTGTTAGCTATGGATATAAAATGTTATCAAAATCACGATATGTTATGAATTCATATTCTCCTGTTCTCAATTGTTCGATTCTGTTTCAGGTGCTGGCTTTCTAGGAAGCAACATTTCATCTGGGCTTTAACAGGCCCTGTGATTGTTATCCTCAGTGAGTATATCACATATCCCATCCCATTCATTTCAATATAGATTAATTTAGCTCAGCCTGATGTATTCTTTAAATGTAACTTGCCCTAGTTATAACCTTACCAATTATAACTTGTAGACCTTTTTTAGCTAGCTGAATACCAATTTGTAGGTAACTGAGAAACAAGTCAACATGCACTAATTATTGACAATATTGTTGAAATTCCCTCAATGCCTGTCTGAATTTCTAGTGAAAAGTAATTGATTGCTGGGCAACACAATGACATATTTGCCCTTTTCATTTTCTACACCACATGAGTGATGTATCTCATGTATCACTGTGGTGGAATTACAGGCAAAGTGAAACTAACAAGGAAGTATTAATAAGTGAGGGGTTGAAAAGTGTTAACTTTGTCTGATATCAAATTGAGAACTTTCACAATAACTTTTTTTCACCTGCACACAAGAGAGCACTATTGCTGGGTCCAAATGCATAAACTTCCTGATACACTGCCATGTTGTAGGCTAGCCTGTAAACACTGCTGGTGCAATTTTAGAAATGTAACTTGGGCTTTGTTGTCTCAAATTGTGCCTCACCAAATGTTAGGATCGCTGACCAGAGCCACTAACTTCTGTTGGTAAGCCAAGATGGCGGTCATTGAGGGTGAAAAGGGTGTAATGTTCCACACTCCACTTCCCCCCCCCCCCCCCCATTATGCTTAATTAGATGTTGTTCCTTGCTACTCTAGTCTGAGACCCAGATTGCAAAGAAATAAAGATCGGAAATGTTCTGAATGTTGAAGAACTTTCTTATTCTTAACAGGTTGATTGTGTTCAAGATCTTGGCCCAGTTCGTCATACTGGGCTGTACCTGGATGCTGGGTCTCTACCAGTTAAACCTTTGCTTCCGGGTCCTCTTCAGAATTCTTAACTCCCAGCAGGGCACCTTCCTCTTCATCATCCACTGTGCGCTCAACAAGGAGGTAGTCTTTAGCTTGATCGTTCTTGAATTCTTGAAAATATCATTTAACTAATATTAATTCAATAAACATTCATTTGCATTTGGGAAACAGAAGAGCTAAGATGATATGTAACTTTTGATATGGTGGATATTTTAGCGTGTGTTCTTTAGATCAGGTATATTTACTTGTATGTAATACTTCAGTTTGTAGTTTTGTGTATTTTGAATGGCATTGAATTGTTTTTGGGTTGTACAGGTGCGAGAGGAGTACATGCTCTTTTGGAAAGGACAGATCTGTGGCAAGTCCTCACGTTTACTCTAGCTGTACAATAAGTACATTCATTTGACATTTTTGATTAATATAGATAAATGAGGCAGTCCCAACTGATTTCTACCATGTGGAGTAGTGTGACAAGGATGATAAAGCCTCCAGCCAACAGGCATGGGTGTGAACTGTATTCAGTATTTGTGGATTGGAGCAGTATTTGTTTGTACTAAAACGGCCTGTCAATTTCAACAATACTAATAGTGATTATTATTTATTTCAATAGAGAGATGCACCTTCGATCTCTGAGGATTTGGACAAGGAGGAGGGTAAAAAATGATGACTCCTGATGAAATAAGAGGGAGAACTGAGACTGAATCATCCGATTGAAGTTATGATTTACATTATTATAAATTCTAGTTTGATTAATGCAAAAAAAAGAATGTCTACATAATAAATAGATCCTTGTCTGTCTCTTATAGATCTAGCTGTCATATTTTAAAGTCTCAAACAGTTGATGAGACTGTTTTTAAATGCCATTTCTTAATGTCTTTCATTTTTGTAAAGCACTTTGAATTGCCTTGTGTTGAAACGTGCTATATAAATAAACTTCCCTTGCCTAGTGCTGACTCTCTTACAAAAATGTGTTAGATGTAGTTTAGCTTATTAATTTCAGTTTTACAATCCTACACAACATATTTAAAAACAATATATCCAGTATATTAACGTAACACACTCTTTAAGAAATACATTACATTGCATTTAGCTGACGCTTTTATTCAAAGAGACTTACAATAAGTACATTCGACCAGGAAGACACAACTTTGAAGAAAACAGAATCATATAAGTACATCAGGTTTCATAGAGCCAAACATTTCAAGTGCTACTCAACTGGCTATAGATAAGCCAGTCCTTTATTAGTATATAAGTGCTTTGTTAATAAATCTATCGCTCGAAGTGGAATCGAAAGAGATGAGTTTTCAGTCTGCGCCGGAAGATGTGCAAGCGATCTGCTGTCCTGATGTCAATTACATCTATAAAATCAGGGCCACATATAAGAAGTCTTTATGGTGTTATCGACTACTGAGAAGACTCGTCACCTCGCTCCCAACTCATTTGCTTGTGCGTGGGAGCTTCCATAAACACACCGTGAGTCAGACAGTTTAAAAAAACAAAATTTCTTTAAAGTAAAAAACATTCCCGTCTTAGTTGTTTCTTTCTCTTTTCATTTGTATTGTATTTACATGAGAGCTAGGACACTTCGAGGTGTGTCAAACTTTACAAGACAAATTTAAGGGACAGGCAAAGCCAAACATTTTCTGTTTGACCTTAAAGTCTGTTTACCTCACCCCTAACCATTCATTAAGAAATATCATACAGTGGTCACAGAGGCATAATTACAGTTAACACCGTAGCATTGCCCAGTAACAGGAGAAAACACCCAGGACTGTACTGTAGTACTATACAGCAGCGGTATACTTATCAGGACTCTATCTGAGACATGCATTTAATGAAATACAGAATAAATATTACTACAGTTTATGTTTACATGGATTACACACCATTTAATATAGCCAATGCAATTTTGCTCTATTGACCTTTTATTGTTAGAGGACCTATTATGCCTTTTGGGGTTTTCCCTTGGCTGTAGTGTGTTTATATAGGTGTTGTGCATGTACATGGTCTGCAAAGGCTTACATTCCCCACAACAGCACAGGCAGTATAAGAAAAATAAAGACCCTTTTTAACATTAAAGCATGTAAACATGTCACAGTAGGATCAAAATATGAACCTGAAAATGAGCATAATTTGTCCTCTTTAAAACCTGCATTTCTGTTTTCCTGTTCTCATAAATCATGCAAGTAATTTAATGTTATACATCATTGCTTATGATACTATAGGAAATAGAAACCATCAAATCAAACGTATTAAATGGAATGCCATTCTTGAAATAACTATAGATGACAGTGGAAAATGGGAATTTAATTAAAGTGAAAAACATGTATATCATTAAAGTGTCTATCAAAGGCACAGGTTTTTGCTTTTCTATTGAGTGTACTTCTCAGAATTGCTGGCTTTAGATTGCAGAACAATGTTTATGTCTGCCTCAAGGGTGCAGCATTGAAGTGCCATTACTTTTTGACTCAGCGAACACATAGGAAGCAATGTGATATGCTGTTGTGTTTTGTTATTATAAGTAATTACTTGAATTGAGTAATATTTGAGTGTTTCCTTGTGAAAAACACCTTTTTCATTGTTGGATCATCATTGTTTTTACCATCGTTCCCAGATCATAGATTGTGTAAAATGCAGAAATCTCATGTTGTCATACATAACCATAATGTATCTTACTAATCACTCCTCTGTTTCAATAACTGCTGCTATTTACTGACTGCTGATACGACACTCTTCTTACAGTAATAACTTGGTTCCATGATGAATTAACTAACTGTAATGCTGCTGATATAGTGTTGTATTTGTTACACAAGCACAAGGTGCAGGTAGAATTTGGCACATCACATATCTTAGAGGTCTAGAAATGAAATTATTTAACTACAGTTGGAGGCATTGAACCCTCAGTGTAAAACGGTAGGTAGTGAAGTATTAAAATAACGTATTAAGCAGAAAGTTTAGTATAGCGTATTTCTGGTATATTCATTTTTAATGTCATCTAATATGTGTGTTTTTATATATATTCATGTGTGTTAACTTGGATGGACAAGTCAATTTTTTCCTCTTAAATATAGAGGTTTTTTATATTAAATATTCCTATAATGATGTCCCATTTTTAGTAGAAGTAGATTTAGCGCAAATGGTCTTTTATTCCACTTGACTTGTTAATAATCAGAAGGTGTTTTTTGTGGCTATTTGTGAGTAGGTAAGGTACAGTACAGCCTGTGATTTCTGCCTTGAGTAGAATGATTACCCGTTGATAAAGTATTTTTCAGAAAGTCATTTTGGGCTTTCAAGGGCAGAACTCATTAGGTTGTCTGTAAGAGTTTTCTGTATGATCTAGAAAGCTTAAATTAATACAAGAAGGAAATATTATGTCAATTCTTGGACCTTCTCACAATGTAACTATGCTTTAATTACAGTTTCCAGATATTTGAAGAAGCCATGAGATGATGTGAGTCACATATTTAGAGAGACAATGGTCCTTCTGAATTATCAATAGATGCATTCATTCTAAGTGGGCTGACTTCGAGGTGGAAGGAAGTTCAAAGAAGGCCTTAGGGTATGGGAACAGTTAACCTTTGTTAGTTAACTAATCCTAAAGATGTCATAAGACAAGGACGTTTAAACCTATAACAAGCATAGCTTTCAGAGAGGAAAGCAGGTGACATTTGTGTGAGGGGCTGCATCATGAAATGAGTGTGCGTTAAAACCTGCTGTAAAGTTCTACTATTTGGAAAACATGGCTATAATTACTGCTCAACTATATCTGTGTTTGTGTTTTATTGATTTCTCTCTGTTTTATTCTTTCATGTTATGAGTACTAAATTGCCAGAACATTTTGGAGTAGTTGGCTTAAACAGATGTGTGTGCGTTAAAGGGGAATGGGTGTGTGTTCTGTCATGACTCCAAAGCATTGTCGTGGGACTGCCTGACACACACACACACACACACACACACACACACACACACACACACACACACACACACACACACACACACACACACACACACACACACACACACACACACACACACACACACACACACACACACACACACACTGTAAGGAGAGGGGGCAAAACAGATGGAGTTAACAACTGCTGACTCACGGTCTAGGGCCCGCCCAGAAGTGAAACTGGCCAATGGAGAACTACCAGCTCACGGTCTAGGGTTCGCCCTGAAGTGAAACTGGCCAATGGAGAACTGCCAACTCACTGGCTAGCCCGCCCAGAAGTGAAATCGCCAATAACAAATAGCTAGGGAGGAACAACCAACACAACTCCTCCCACAGAATGTGTTTAAATACTGTAACATTCTTACAGTTGGCGCTCTTTTTCTGACTGGCTGTCGTGGTACGTATATCACACGGTGGTAGGAATTGAGCCCGGAGCGCTCTGTATTTGGTACTATTGCAGAGCGCTCTGTATTGTATTGTTGCTTTTACCATTAAAACAGATGATTGTTTAACCTCTATAATGGTGCTTTGAATTCCTTCTTTTGTAAATTTGATTAGCTCATCAGTCATCAAGGGACGCGCGGAGCAGAGGTGAACCTTCCACCACCGCCATTGGGTGGTGCTCCAACAGTAGATATAAGAAACACTGGGAGGCTGCCTATTAACATTTCTTATAACATGTACATTCAAAGGTCTCCTATCATGCAAAATGCACTTGTTGATGTCTTTTATACATAGATATGTGTCCCTGGTGTGTAAGGGAACTCACAAAGTGTCAGAAAACAAAACCCTCTCTCTTTTCCTCCGTACCCCAATCTCTAAAAACGGGGGTACATGAGGGATGTCTAAAATGCATGATCTGTTTGGTATTTTTAGCAAAACGCATCATAAACGTGTTTTTTATATATATGAGACCCATAATATATGCCTAAAAATAGCATGATAGGAGATCTTTAAGTTCTTCAGCACCCTCTGATCTTTTCTACACTGGTTACTTAAAATTGAAATTAGTGAGTCAAATCCAAGAATGGAGCGTGAGACACACTTGCATGTATTTCTCCGTGACTGCCACTAGATGTAACCAAAGAGCCATGTTGTACTGATTGTACTTTCTTTTCTTTTTTTTTAACTGAGTGGGTTTTTAGAGGTTTGAGCTCCGGGTCTTAATGTTTTTTCCTGGTGAAAGTCTGATCCCCTGTTGACTGTGTACTTGCCACTGAGTTATCTGCTGCTGGTTGAATGCATTACCTTGCATTGCCAATTATATAACCACCTCAACATTTAAAGACCCCTCTGAATTACAGGAAAGGCGAAAAATAAAGCAGTGCAGGCTTACTTTGCACTGTTGTTTTATTCATAAATATTAAATCAGGGCAATGGAAGTAGAGATATCCTTTGTTTTTCACCGTTAAGCTTCCCCTTCAAGGCAAGTTGTGCTCTGTTTTAAAAACAGCATCCTTCTCGAAGCTAGGCAGTGCAATACATATGTGAAATAATCCGATGGATGCACACATATTTATGATTCAATAGGATTGCGTGGTTAACTATATTGAGTGTGTGTGAGATGATTCAATTATCTGTCAGACCATGTGATCGGTTGCATGCAAACATGTGAATTGCAAGAGAAACTCTGTGCATTCAGATTCCTGTTTAATTATACATGGTGTCTGTTAAGTTCAGCCGGAACTTTGTGTTCCGTTTGCTTGATTGCTGATGGTGTCCCAGGTGATTCTAGTGATAATGCCCTCCACTCTGTCCAGGCATGATGCCACTGATGGCACGGCTAACATTCACACCCAAAACACACACTCACCATTTATTCAGCGTCTTTAACACTGAATCTATTTGACACCCAAGTTTTCCCCTATCATGCACCACAACTGAGAAATATACAAATCTGCTTTTTCATATGTTCCTAGAAATGCTTTCTTCAGAGAAACATTTGCTGTTCAGTTTGGAAATGAACTAATCCATCACTGCCAAAAGTGCATGACAACAGTAACATCAGATCATTGGGTCCTTCAGTGCTTCCAATGTATACTTTCACTTCACATTCACTATGCAGTTGAGGATCTAGCGTAAACTTGATACATACTTTAGATAAATAACTTGTTTTACCTTCATGTGAAACTCAGTATGTCGGGCCAGATTGTATAAAAGGCTATAAGGCTTCTCACTTGGTTTATTATCTGAAAGAACATTTGCGGTTATGGTCTCAATTAGTAGTTTACATGTTTTTAATACAGTAGCCTATGATGGTCATTTAGGACAATATTGTCTCATTTTAAATACAATTAAAGACAAAGCAGTGTGTGCTTTAAGGCGTGGCTAACTTGTGATTGACATATCGCGACCAGGCCTCGTCCGGTTTGGGTGTTTTTTGTCTTAAAACAAATCCTTTTCACTTCATTATAGTAAATAGAAAAGTTGCCTAAAAATATCCCGTTTACAACCACCTTAAAGTGTTTTGATTACAATTTGGTTGTACTTAGCTCCACCCTCTCTTGTCTCTCTGGTCCAAAAAGTTGGCAATGTCCAAAAACCAAGATGAATGCCAAACAAGAGACTATAAAAGGGTAGTCCACAAATCAATGTGTGACGTCAAGGTGACAATGTCCACTTATTTGTTACTGTCTAAGGTTGTTTTTCATTGGGTGCCAAGTGGTATTAGAACATCTTTCATTACCTGGAGACAAGAACATTTTGAAATATAAATCAATTATGTGTTCATCTTTGCTGAATTGGAGCTGTACATGAATCTTAATGAATTACAAACAAAGTTGTATTAGCAGAAATATTGTCAACACACTTTTTTTTTTAAGGCTCTTAAAACTGTAACAGGCACACCATGGCTCTGACGAGATATTCAACCCACAGCTGAAAGAAATAACAGACAGGGAGAGGATTGAATTGAGAGGAGACATTGCTCAGGGTTAGCTTCAGTGTCTCTCACTCGTTGCTCCTCTCCTCAATACTATACTTGGTTACCATGGAAACACACTTGCAGAGCTTGAGTCGTGAGGCCAGTCAGCTGAGATAGATCATCTTGTAAACAATCCTGCAATCTGAACTGAATACTGTCTGAGTGTGTCAAATCATGTGGATCTATTGGACAGACGTAATGAGTGTCAGAAAGGTGGCGGGACCCGTGTTGACCTGAGACAGCAGCTGTGACCACTTTTAAACTTTTCCTTCAAGTTTACATGTTTTATTTCACTGATAATTAAGAAACAGTTACAGTAGGAGCCTATTTAATAGACCAGAATAAAATGCTACAGGTAACTAACTGCAATAATGTTTTTTTAAGGTACTATACAGTCATAAAGGAAATAAAGTTAAACAGAGAATCCGTGAATATGTGCAATATCAGCCCCCATAAAGTTGTAATTTCATGGTACACTGTGCCGCCTACATATTAACTTCCTACTCTAGTGCGATACTTAGCTCAGATTTTTAGAGCACTCATTTCAAGCCTGTAATTAGATGTTATATTATCACAGAGACTTAAATAAGACTCTATTTATAAATAATGATCTTTATATTATCTGAAGACAACCTAATGTGTCTCTGGCCTGTATGCACATTGAGTGACATCACACAATAGACTGCTATTTGTATATGGACCAGAACAGCCCTTGATGCCAAGTTGTTAATCAAGAGTAGATGAGCCAATTTGTCATGTGGCAAACACACCCCCATTCATTGTGGTGTTACCCGATTAAAAGCAGGAAAATATGGATATTGCCTCACAATGCTCTGATGAAAGTCTTTAGTCTTAAACCAAACTAAATCTGCTAACAACTGAGACTGGGGACAATGCTAACACTGTGCACTTGTCTGTAACTTGTTTTTATAAAAGCAGTTCATCAGTTTTAAACATAGGGATATTTGTATGGTAAGTTGAACAGTCAGGAAAAACTTAGCGCACCTACAAGAAATAAATCATTCTTCATTCTTACTGTGTTTTGAATACAAATAAAAAACAGACGCAAAAAATTCGACATTTCTACTCAGTTGTATGGTTCCCCCTAGTTTCGCTTTAATTATAACATAAACCATTATCTCTTGGTCCACGTATATGGATGTGTTTTTCTCATAAGCAGAGCAGACGGTCACACTGAGCCAGACAGCAGCCTACGCAACACAAGAGCCACAAACAAAACACATTAACTGTCCTGCTGAATATGCACATTAAAAACTATTAAGAATACATTAAAAAAAACACGTTGACGTTACTTTTCGCTTCAGAAAGAGATGACTAAATGTGATATCAGTTTGACTTTAAGCTGAGAAAACACATACTCAGATGCACCAAAGCAGTTTCCAAGGAAATGTTAAAATTAAGTATGGAGAGTAAAGCACCCAGCTGGACAGATTTCAGGAATGGGAAGGCTTCTGAATTTAGATTAATTAATGGAGCAGCCAATGTCATAGCCCCCAAAACCTTAAGTAGTAGCATGATGACAACCCGTCTCCTTCACACTAATAGTAAGTCTCACAAGAGGGATCTGAAATTAAAGTCCCTGGCAGTAACTTGAGGATATAAGAGCAGTTATTAATTGTTTAGCTGTCAGGAAATGAGTCCCATGCATCAAAGTGGCTTTGTACGTGAGGGTGAAGTTAAAAGAGAATTATTTATGACTAGACAGCTGGATGAGGCGATTAAGAAATGTAGGTTGACAGGCCGGCATCTTTGGGACCAGTGAGAAAATCAACAGCAGCCTGAAACCTGACATCCTGTGGTCAGAAAAAAAGATTTTGAAATATGAGCCACTTCTTTAGTTTCATATTGAGCCTTTATGACAGAGCTCGGTAATGGCCAAACAGTCTGCCCTTCTTTGTATCCAACAAAAGACTGAGTATCACAACAACTCGTCACATCTCATCATAGCTTGTGATATTTGGTGGGGATGAATTCCCAATTTGTGTGTGAACAAAATGTTCTTTCGTCATATTTATAGTCAACATTCATGATCTGTTTCTCTCGCTGTCTGTCTTTTCCGATCCATACCCCCCGTTTCCCTCAGCTCAATATTGTCCAAATCAGTACCAGTTAGCTCGAGGGCATTATTGAATTTGAACAGATGTGCAAAGGTAAAGCTGCAAGAAAAAACTTTTCAGCCAGTGCTAATGGAGGGTGATTCAGAAAGCACACCACCGCTTGTTTTGTCGCGTTTGCCTTCTGTTCTTGTATTTCTCTCCCAATTGACTAATTTCCCAAATCATCCATCCGATAAATCCATTCTCTGGATCAGAACCGACCAAACGCAGTCTAGACAGGATTACTAGAGCGAGAGTTAACCCGGTTTTGAAGGGAGGGCTTTGAATCAGTGGAGGTTGAAAACAATGTTTAACCCCTGCATCTTTACCAGGTGATGTGGAATAATGTGTGGTGAATTACTTTTCATGTGAGAAATCATCATGATCCATTATTGGTGTAGTGACACTTGCATTTCTGCATATAATATGGCTTATTGTGTGTTGAAGCAAATGCAATAACTATCTCCAAACACATTCATCCACTTCCTCTTAGCAGCAATAGATAACAGATAACAAGCCATTGTGCTGTTGCTTAACACTACAGGCACAGATGATGAGAACATATTAATGAGAGTCTCGGTGCCGCATCAGTCTCTGGAGCTAATAGTCCCCCGCTGACGGAGAAAAGAAGCTGCAATGGAGGGAGAGTGAGTTAATGAGCTGAAGTACACACGTGTGCTTGCATGTGTCTGTGTGCGCCTGCTTCTGTGAGTGAGAAAGACAAGGAGACAAACAACTAAAGTGAGTGAGAAATGAGGAGGGGAAGAGTGTTAATTGAGTATAATCACACCTCCAACATATTCCTTCATGTAAAACAGGCAGAATGAACGTTCCTCGCTGCCCACACACACATGAAAGAACATCACCAGGGCCTTAACTCTGGATTTGCACAGCTTGATTCAAAAACTGCTGGAGACTTATTTTCAGATCCGACCCGGAACTCCATCTTTCATTCTTCTTGAAGATACAAACGCATATGTGGACAAAGTGGAAAAGGAAATGTCGCTAAAGAGAGGAGAAGGAGCTCTTCTTGATCTGTCATTGCCCTAAATAATTGCAATTGCCTCTACATGGATTTGTTTTGTCAATAATCCACTTCCATGTTTGTTGATGTCAATCAATCAGTCAATTGAAAATACATTTGATTTATAATGCCCAATATCAGAAATTACACATTTAGTCTCAAGTCGCTTTACAGTGTGTATACGACATTGTAGAAGAAAGAATTCCCAACGAAACTCCACGAATGGGGAAGAGCAACAGTGTGAGTGATGTCAGGTGTATAGATCAAGAAAGATTATACATTTGCAACAATTCAAATGATAAAAATGTCAATTTGAATGATCAATAATAAGGAAAAAAATGATCCAGATGTGACTGAATCGCAGAATAATAAAATCATGCACTGTAAAAAATGGCTGTGAAATCCACAGTTATTTACAGTGTTTGTGCACAGTAAATTACTGTATACAATTTTAGAGTATAATACCGTGTTTCCAACCAAAGATTACAGCAACTCTGGAGTTACTGTAGAAATAGCAGTAGTAACGTCCCAACTGCATGTATAAAATCACAGTAACCAACAATTTACTGTAGAAGATCACAGTAACCAACAATGTACTGTAGAAGATCACAGTAACCAACAATGTACTGTAGATATTCACAGTAACCAACAATGTACTGTAGATATTCACAGTAACCAACAATGTACTGTAGATAATCACAGTAACCAACAATGTACTGTAGATATTCACAGTAACCAACAATGTACTGTAGATAATCACAGTAACCAACAATGTACTGTAGAAGATCACAGTAACCAACAATGTACTGTAGAAGATCACAGTAACCAACAATGTACTGTAGATATTCACAGTAACCAACAATGTACTGTAGATATTCACAGTAACCAACAATGTACTGTAGATAATCACAGTAACCAACAATGTACTGTAGATAATTACAGTAACCAACAATGTACTGTAGATAATTACAGTAACCAACAATGTACTGTAGATAATTACAGTAACCAACAATGTACTGTAGATAATCACAGTAACCAACAATGTACTGTAGATAATTACAGTAACCAACAATGTACTGTAGATATTCACAGTAACCAACAATGTACTATAGATATTCACAGTAACCAACAATGTACTGTAGATATTCACAGTAACCAACAATGTACTGTAGATATTCACAGTAACCAACAATGTACTGTAGATAATCACAGTAACCAACAATGTACTGTAGATATTCACAGTAACCAACAATGTACTGTAGATAATCACAGTAACCAACAATGTACTGTAGATATTCACAGTAACCAACAATGTACTGTAGATAATCACAGTAACCAACAATGTACTGTAGATATTCACAGTAACCAACAATGTACTGTAGATAATCACAGTAACCAATAATGTACTGTAGAACCTCACAGATTCACAGTAACCAACAATGTACTGTAGAAAATCATAGTAACCAACAATGTACTATAGATATTCACAGTAACCAACAATGTACTGTAGATAATCACAGTAACCAACAATGTACTGTAGATAATCACAGTAACCAACAATGTACTGTAGATAATCACAGTAACCAACAATGTACTGTAGAAAATCATAGTAACCAACAATGTACTATAGATATTCACAGTAACCAACAATGTACTGTAGAAGATCACAGTAACCAACAATGTACTGTAGATAATTACAGTAAACATCAATGTACTGTAGATAATCACAGTAACCAACAATGTACTGTAGAAGATCACAGTAACCAAAAAAGAAAGAACCAACCGAAAAACGCCATTTCTAGAATATCTAGAAATATCTCAAATATCTTAAATAAACCAACATCTTTTTCTTAATATACATAATCTTGATGCAGTGTAATTACTAGTTTGTCTATACTAGATATTTGATATACTTAGTAGATATATATTTTTAAGACCCTATGTCGTTGCAAACCGGAAGACCTACAACTGTGGTGCTTCCGGTTTCTGAGATAATGATTTTGGGGTTTTCATTAGCTGCAGGCCGTAATCATCAAGATTTACAAAAAATAAAGCCTTGACATATTTCATTTTGTGTGTAGTGAATCCATATAATATGAGTTTCACTTTTTGAATTGAATTAATTAAATATATTAACTTTTCCACGATATTCTAATTTATTGAGATGCACCTGTATAGTGGCTTGGCCAAACCAAGTTGAAACCAAGGGATAATTAATAGTAACAGAATACACAAAGGACACTAACAAAAACCCAAATCCCCCCTTTAACATGGAAGCAGGTGGTTTGTCCCAATCTGTCCCAATTGGCTCCTTGCAGTATGTATAAGTCAGAGCCATATAATAGAAGAGTTACGACAACGGAAGTCCAAAAACGGTTATCGTCACGTGGTTCATGTAGAAGAGGATCGTTCCCCGGAAGTTCATGGCGGGCAATGTGAATGCATTGATAACAGGAGATAGAACTACGATTTTTGGTAATTATTAGTGAATAAAGGTTTTGATTTGCAAAATGTATACAACAAATCGATATGTGTATGTATTTACATCAATATGTTTTAAAAAATAAAATAGAATTTGCTAATATTAAGTGATAATATTAGGATTAGTGTGAACAACTAGTTTACATGTTAGGCTAACAGTGCCTTGGTTAAAGAGCCTGTTGCTGTTTATTTATAGCTTTGAATTCTTTAAAACCAATATTATCTTCTTAAACCTGTATGGTAGTCAGGAGCATCACTTTCTAATGTTTGATATATTTAGAGGGAGGGGATCTAAAGTAATGCTTTAAAATTCAGATTAGATTAATGTCTACCATTTTTTTTAATTCATGGTAGTTTCAGTAACCATGGTAATTGAGGACACAAGTTATCTAAATGACTAATGTCATCTTTATGGCTTTCAGAAAGGACAGGAGACCGACAGGTGACTATCAAAGGACTAGCAGCAGCATGATGATGATGTTAAATGTGTTGTTTTAGGAACATCCATTGCAAATACATGGAATTCAATAAACATTGAATAGCATATCATGCAGTTTGTCTGTGCCTTTTCCTCCGTGTTGTCCTGGTGTGCTGTGCTGCCTCCTAGTCGCCACCATGGTTTGCTGTGCTGCCTGGGGATGCTCCAATCGCTCAGAGAAAAGGAGTACGAATGTACAGCTTCCCCACTGACACAGAGCGGAGGAAGCAGGAGCAATTTCACGACCAACAGCAACAAAATATGTGATTTATATACAAACACTGCATTTGCACTTTTTCACAAAACGAAAACCACACCATTGGGAAAGCTTAATGTTTTGTTTAATACAAAAAACAGGGAAAGGCTTGAAAAACACAGAGTTGAGACTCAGGGTGCAGGGTGAGGGTCTCAGTGCAGGTATTCAGGCTCCATTGAATCCCCCTCTGGTTCTTGTGCTGAAAGAGGGATAAACAGACAGGAGAAAGGGTTATACACACCTATATAGCACACCTATTGGATGGGAAATTGCCTTGGGGAGATAAGGTGTGGTCTTTGTTCCCAACTGAAGTTATGGAACTTTATTATTTGTGAGTTTAACAAAGTATGACAAATGGCATCAGTAACAGATGTGATATGAATTTCTATAAAGTTGTCTCACATTCTTGGTCATATTTTATATACAGTATGTAATGAATATAACATGTCCAGTAAGTATAAAGTGTTTCCTAATACTGTGTATTCAACCACTATGGAATATGTATGTGGGCAGACAAGATTCAGACACAGTTGTTCTGTGTGTGAAGTAACCTCAAGTCACTCCGCAGGCACATTTTGATGCAGACCAGTTTGTCAAGACAAAAAAGGGCAAGACTAGGCTGAGAGCAGAGGCTATACCCACCATCTTCGTGCATCGCCCTGTGGTCAAAAAGAGAAGGGCCCCTGCACCACGATTCACCCCGGGACCTGTATCTACAAAGCCCATAGCTCATGATCACAGCGATAGTGTGAAAGGTGACACAGGTATAATAAGTATGAACTCTTAGTAACAAAAGTAATATTTCTTATTTTAAATGTTCGAACATTTACAGTGCCATGTCTTCTACTTACATTAGTCTCAAAGATTGAGGGAAGAAGGGAAGGGATCACTGCCCTCCACCTGCCAGAGGAGCGCAAACAACAAAAACAAGCAAGGTGTCCCGTCATGTACCTGGAAGTTTGGGTTGGCAAAATGGAGTAAGAGAGGGACTTGAAAAACCTTGGTGGCTGTCTACTCATGTTGTTACAGTTGTCTTGGTTACAGCTCTCAAGTTTTGTTATGTGCCATTTCCACATCTTTAGAAAATATGAAAAAATTGAAGTGAAATTAACCTCATCTCTGGAGAACAAACTTCGATTTCTCTGTCTTGTGAGTTTGCAGTCTTGCAGTTTTGCTCCTCCACCTGTAACATCACTGCCCCTCCACCTGCCATACAGTAGGTTACTAACAAGATTACTTACAGTGATATAATACATGTTTAGTATGCTTACTTATATAAAACAGTAGTATTAAACTTACCTTGTGTTTTCACACTCACTTAAGTCCCTCTCCCTTTGCCATCAATCCAAAATCAGCTGAGCTGCAACATTATACAGGCAGGTAATAATCAACATAATCACAAGGACACAATATGGCTCTGCTAAAAACACTCACTCTTACACGCACCAAAGTTATATTTATCTAATATTTAACTCCCTCCACCCCCGCATACAATCCTGTTTAGAAGCCCCTCTTCTCTAATTCAACAACGTTGGACCAAATGACATTAAGAGAATGGAATTTACAATTAAAAGGTTGTTCAACGTCTGTTGCTAACTTGCTTCGGTATCCTAGCTTGATCTGTTATCTGTAAACGTTCCCTAAATCTACTGATTTAGGGATAATCCACTGACATCCTTTAATACACATGTTAATTTGAATCAGATGTACTGATAATATCCGCAATATAAATCTTTAAACTTCTTCTTACCTTTAAAAGTCCGTCACGAACGGTCTATTATGCTGCAACTCTACCGCTCTGCTAGCCTTGGCGCTAACTTCCGGGGAACGAATGAGAGGCTCCACGATCCGCCATTGCTGTAAAAAAGTGGTCCATTGGAGTGAACGGAGATGTCATAACTCTTCTATTATACGGCTCTGGTATAAATCCTCAGCCACACCCTTTGCTGAACCAGGAAGTAACCTCCCCCAACAGCCACGGTAACTCAAGAGACAAAGAAAGTAATTAATACAAACAATTTGGTCAGTTAATTTATGTAATCAAAATGTCTTACACGTGTAAGGTTTGTAAGTTCAGTACAGGGTCCATTCCTGCATGCATTTGGTTGTTTGTATTCAAAGTGTTTTAAAGTATTGTGTATTATCTAAGAATAGTGATTTGCCAAACAGTGCCTTTTGTTGTGTCTCGTCAAATGTGTTAGTTATGTTTATGTATTATGTCTGTCATTTCATGTTTAGTCAGTTCATGTTTATTCACGTCATGTCAGGTCTGTCTATTTATGTCATTCATCTCTAGTTAAGTCCTCGTGTTTCATGTTGTGTCTCGTTTTCCATTTCCTGTTTCATTTTGTACTTACCTCTTGTCTCTCATTTCAGGCCCTGTTACTTCCTCCCTTTGTGTGTTTTCCCGCCATCGTCTGTGTCTGCCCCGCCCCTGATTGTTTCCACCTGTTCCCACTCACCTCATGTTTAAATAGTCCTGTCTCCCCCTGTCCTGTGTCAGTTTGTGTTTGTTCCCACGTGGTCGTGCCAGGCCTCAGCAAAGAGAGGATCGTTTTCACTCAGGTTTTGTTGTTTTGTTAGTTTAAGTTTATCTTAAGTTCTCTTTTTGTTACGCTTAGTTTTTTCCTCCTTGTGAGCGTTTTTTTTGTTATTCCAGTACTTACTCTGTTAAGAGGGATTTTCTGTTCAATTACATTAAAAAGACAATTTTTGTTACATTCAAGACTGTCTCTGGATCATGCATTTGGGTTCTCCAGTTTGTGGCGAGGTCGTGACCTTTTCAACTACAGCACGTCTCTAAAATGGCTTGGCAGAAGAAATGGCTTCATATTTGTTTGTGTTTTGTTATTGACACTGTTTTTAAAAATGCAATCTCCATGTTTTTGGATATTAATATCGATTGTTTTATGGATGAAAATATTTATAATTTAGCCCAAGAAAATACATGGTCTTGATACCGTTCAACAATTGAGAATACATTGTTAAAATGTATTGTTTGCCGTCTCCCTGCAGTTATTGGTGAGCTTTAAAATTGTGTCAAGAATTTCTGGTAATCTGTAAATTACCAGCATGACATGAAGTATACTATAATAAATTGTTTTACAGTTACAATACTGATACTGTAACTTAAAATTATAGCATTAAAGTTTCCATTTTACAGTTAAAACACTATTACCGTAAACACAAATATACAGTACTTGGAAGTTACTGTTTCATTTTACACTGTTACTGTAAATAAAAACTGTAAATACTGTGATTACCTTTAAAGTATAACTGGCAGCAATTGACAAGTTACTCAATTCATTTTACAGTAAGTAACTTTTCACGGTACGTTTCTTACAGTGTGTGGCAATAACCCTTGTTTTTCCTTTTTTTTTTTTACATTTGACATTTGTTATTGTCGTATGTGGTAAGCAATGCACATTTATATTAGCTAATCAGATTGTGATTGTTGTTCGTATGTCATTGTGTCTTAAATGTTAAATGTGAGTCATTTTAATGGTGAAGGGAACCGGGGTATGCAGTACACGAGTCTGACTACCTTCAAATGTGTGTCTCTGCCACTCTCCCATATACTGAATGCCGGCCCATTCATAATTCCAAGTGATTTATTCAATAATATATCGATACCATTTGCTATTTTTAACCTCACAGTCGTTAATGAAGCTGCCACATATCATAACTGCAGGTATTCACCTCACAGCTGTAGGCAGATGCCCACTGCAGTTCACCCATGTTACTCTATACAGCAGAGGTCTATGCACTCTCTCTATCCCCTCTCTCTCCCTTTTTCTCCCTTCCTCCCTCTCCCTCTCTCTCTCTCTCTCTCTCTCTCTCTCTCTC
>NW_022990044.1:0-80418 GCF_902827175.1 Gymnodraco acuticeps | reverse complement strand
TAATCCATCAGGACAAGAACAATAAAAGGTCCCCAGTACATTAGTGCACACAGTGTCTTTACCACATATACCAGGGTTCTCATAGCACTCATCTATATCTGTTGTTAGAGAGAGAAAACACAGTTAGACACTTAATAGTAAAGATATATGATAACAAAATCAGACTTAAAGTGATGTGTGCACACACCTGTGCATGGGTTATTATAGCTGGCAATCACAGCTCGCTTATTGAGTCGAAAACCATGGAAGCAGCAGTCGCAGAAGTAAGAACCGATGGAGTTTGTGCAGTTGGAATAGGGACCACAGATCGGGGGAACTTTGGCACACTACAATATCTGCCAGTCAAACAACACACACATGAAGCAATCATCCAGTCAGCTTTGTATGGGACAATTGAGTTGCAATTTTCCATCTGCTTTTAGATCCTGAAAAACATAATTTCAAATACCGATACAGATGTTGGTCAAGCTGGGTTCTGCAGCTGGGTCAGTCGGTGCGAACCCCACTCGACATTTACAGGTATAAGCTCCGGGAGTGTTAGTGCAAATAGATTCAGGACCACAGATGGTGATGTTTAAACACTCATCAATATCTGAGGAAGCAATGGTTAACACAGTACAAAATAAAAGCAATGAAAAGGGGTTTTAACAAAGAAATACATAACTCAAAGTTCATAAATATGAACCATGTTTTACTTTAAAAATAACGTAGCCTATCTGGTGATGGTGAGGGCTGGAGTGAAATCAGGTATTTGAGTCTTGTTCTCGAATCCAGTAAACACTAACTACTGTTGAGGTGAGCATCTTAGTTCAAGAGGTGCATTGCAATACATTTATTTATGTTCTTTTTGTTGGTGGTATCATATTTGTTTTACACATTTTCTGGATTCATTACATTTAGCACTGACCTTGGCAATCAGGTGTTGCCTCAGTTACAAGCTCGTAACCATCATGGCATTCACACGCATAACTTCCCACGTTGTTGGTACAGGTACCCGGTCCACAGATTTCATCGCAACACTCGTCATAATCTATAAAGCAGAACAAGCAACTGTAATCCATGTTTGTATATCAGCCTGAAAAATGTAATGTCATTGCATCTCATTACTGACGGGGACACGTTTTTTAAATGACACCTGTGCATGGGTTGGTCCCTGAAGGTGGTGATGTTCTGTTTGTTGCAATGTATCCAACCCAACAGGTACATGTGTATGCCCCTATGGTGTTGGTACAATTTGAGTAAGAACCACAAATGCCTGTAGTCTTCAGGCACTCATCACTATCTGACAAGAGAAATCAGGAGTTCAAATTGGGAAATGTTCATGCTCACGGAATGCAGACTGTAAGTTTATATGAAACCTCTTAATGAACTTTCATCAAAACAAAATGCAAAGAGACAGTTACTGTATAGCCATAATACATCACACTGTGATTAAGTGCATTTTAGATTTGATAAATCTACTTACCAGCACAACCATATGAATCTGGTGTGGGGAGGTGTCCAGGGGGGATTTCATACCCAGCAACACAGACACACCCTCCATTATCTGTGCACTCAGCTAGTGGTCCACAGGAATCCGACATACACTCAGAATGATCTAACATAGATATACCACACACACACACACACACCAAGATTTAATTAGGTATTTTTTAACTACAGTTAGCAGCATACAGGACATGTCTTCACCCAAATATAAAGGCAAGGATAAAAATGAGTTATCATCATTACTTACAGGTTGCATAACCTGTAGTAATGCTGACTGGTTCAGCTGTTGGTTTATATATGAAGAATCCTTCAGGACAGATGGTCATGCTCATGGAAATAGTATGGCTATTACAATTTAATGATTGATACGCGACCCCGTGTGTTGGAGTTGAAGTTACTTTTGTTGGTATGCAAATATATATAAATGGCGTAGGTGAAACCAGCGCGAGGGCCTTGAGTGCAGATTTTTATGACTTGGTCTCCACCGATTCCAGTGAAGCGCCACCATTTCCCAGTAAGAGCTGTATCATTCTTTGGGTACCCGGGAAAGGTAGTTGATTCAAATAAGTGGTTGCGCCATGTTTCAGTTATGTTTGTGTATCCATCACAAGAACCTGTGTGAAACAGCAAAATGTATATCAATAGTATAACACAAATGTGCAGTATTTCATCTATAACAAAGTATTTATATCTGATGTTTAAAATTGAACATCATTCTTACCAGCTGGAAAAGTACAATTGGCCGAGGGTGAAAAAGGGAACCTTTAAAAGCAAAAAAGACATAAGTATTGTTTTTTGTTTTGTTTACAAGTCTTTTATTTCATTGTAGTGTACAATAAGCAATGCCATTTCATTTACATTGTAATACCACAGTACACTCACTACACTCCCCCCTCCCTCCCTCCACCCGCACATGCCCACACAGGCAAAACCAAAACATCAAAATAAACAAACAAATAATTAATACAATACAGCGACAATGTAGACAATGACAACACCACAACTAGTATTTCCGGCGTCAGGACAAATAGCCACAGAATGCACCATATCCATCACTGGTCATATCTCAGATATATTTTCCAAATAAGAAAACAATGCAACCATGAGAGCTGTCCACGATTATATTTTTTCGCAATGTCATTTTCTCCAGAAGGTAAAACATGTGTTATCAATGAAAGAGTTAAATGTTGGAAGGACGTTCATTCTTCAGAATAAAAGTAAATAACCTTTCTTTGGCAAAATTGTTATTGTGGATTAAGTATTCTGTAATGTTTGGGGATTCAGTTAAAGTTGGGCATTTCATTTAACAGGAAAAAAACATGGATTTAGGCTCATTTTGATGTCTAAACGGCTTTTGTGAGAACATGAATCGAATCCCAGAAATGTTTCAAGAGATCACAGTCCCAAAACAGATGTTCCTTCCTTTACTTTACATCTCGGACATTTGGAGAGTTTTCTTTAGAAATGTTATGCATCTTTAGTGGGTGGTGAGGTAAAATGTGTTGATACATTAAAAGTTTGCTTTCTTTGATTTATTAATTGTGAATGGAAAGTGTATTCTTTCACAAATATTCAGCCAAGTAGTTTCATCTATCTGCATCCCTAAGTCCTTTTCCAGACCTTTTTAAAGTTAGAAAGGATGACTGAGCTCTTTTAGAAAAAAGTGCATTAAATTCACTAATTTTACCTTTGATCGTGCTCGATGACATCAATATCTCCTCCTCTTCTAACAATCCCGATCTCAATGTATTGCTTTTGATAATTGATTGGATCACGTTCCTAATTTGCAGGTATCTGAAAAAATCCTTATTTGAAATGTAATATTCTGCTCTTAAATCATTAAATGATTCCAATGTTATATCTTTATGAGACAAATATTTCAATTGCTTTATACCTGATTTCGTTCATTTGTTTATATTGATTGGCAACAAATATTTGCTAAGATCAGGATTGTTCAAAATAGGAGAAAAGATGGAAATACCAGAGTTAACATGAACTTTTTTGTACAGTCCCTCCAGGCTAAATGTGTATTGACCACTGTAAAACATTTGTCCATATTTTCACCTTATTGAAATCTTTAACAAATATAAGAGTTTCCACTGGCAACGGGTCAAAGACATTGGCTTCTATCTGAACCCATAGTGAATCCTTTCTTCCCAGAGACCAAGATAGTACATTTCTTAATTGAGCTGACCAGAAGTAGTGTTGAAAATTGGGAAGACCAAGACCACCCATAGTTTCTGGTTTCATAAGAGTAATTAACTTGATTCTTGGTTTTTATTACACCAGATACATTTTGAGATATGTCTATTGAGAGATTAAAAATAATCAGCGGATAAATAGCATGGTAAACATTTGAAAAAGAAAAATACATCTCTGTAGAATATTCATTTTTATGACATTGATTCTTCCTAGCAGTGATATTGGTAATGTGGATTTTGTCAATGAGTGGATTGTAATTCTCTTTAAACATATTATCCAGGTGTGGTGTTATATTTATTCCTAAGTATTTAAAGCCACCTGGTGACAAATTAAAAGAACAAGACTTTTCCAGATTTGCTGTTGGGGTCATATGTAAGAACAAGCATTAGATTTCTTAAAATTAATTGTATATCCTGAGTATCTTCCAAATTGCTCTAATCGTGTCGTGCAGATGTGGTACTGAATTTTCTGGGTCTGTTAAGTAAAGAATAATATCGTCAGCATACAGAGACATTTTGTGTTCACCGTTAATCTTCACTCCTTTAATACTTATGTTGTCTCGCACACATGACGCCAGCGGTTCAATCACAATAGCAAAAAGCAAAGGTGACAGAGGACATCCCTGTCTTGTCCCCCTTGTTAGTGGAAAAACATCTGAGGAACTGCAGTTAGTGATAACTGCTGCTTTAGGATTTTTATAAATTGATTTGACCTGTTCAAAATAGCAAAAACGAAAATTCCAAATTCTCAACCCTGTCAAAAGCCTTCTCGGCATCTAAAGAAAGAAGCAGAGAAGGCCTCCGACAGGTGTCCAAATGGTTTATAATATTCAAAAGTCTCCTTATATTATCAGAAGAATATACTGCCCTTGACAAAACCTGTTTGATCAGGATTAATTAGTTTAGGTAAAATAGTTTCCAGTTGTTTTGCTAATAATTTGGTGATAATCTTATAATCATGATCCAAGAGGCTTATGAAGAACAATTCAAGGGGTCTTTTCCATCTTTATGTAGTACAGTAATATATGCAAGATTCATTGATTGAGGAAGTGTTCTGTTTGGTGAGAGAAGTTGTTAACCATTGACATAAATATAGCTTGAAGTTAGTCCAAAACTCTTTATAAAATTCTGCCGAGAAGCCATCTGGCCCTGGGCTTTTATTTATAGGCATAGATTTAATTGCAGCCAAAATGTCTACTTCTGTAATTGATGAGTTTAGATACTCTTGATCTAAATCAGATAATGTAGGTAAATTAATGTTATGGAGATAATTGTCCAGTTCATCTCTGTGGGTAATCAGATTGAGATTTGTATAATTTGTTATAAAATTCATAAAAAGTATGGTTAATCTGTTTTGGGTGGTAAGTTATTTTGTTGTCTTTCAGACAAATTGCTTTTTATAGCCCTTTCTGCTTGCTCCTACTTCTAATTCAGCCTCTGTTATAACAATCACACTAGATTGACAAAAATTGACAGTATTATATGTTTTTATTTGTAAATAATTGCAGTTCAAACAAACGTATCCAGATTGTATGTTTCTCTGGTTGCATATCGAAATACAGACACCAATGTAAAAATAATTGTGCAGCCTTAGCAGGTTTATACTCAGTGAAAATAATAGATTCTTATTATTACTTATTTAATGTAAATGTTAGTTAATATGTCACACATTATTAACAATATGAAACATGATTAACTCACCGAGGAGAAGTAAAAAGACACAGCACTTCATCATGACAGATCCGACTCCACAAAAACATCAATCACTTGTTTCTAATCTTTGTATACTGTAAGTACGTTTTGGAAATTTGCACAGCACCCAAACACTGTTTTCACAGGGTTCCGATACCAATGCAAAAGCCAATGCAAATTCACTTACGTGTGATGGAAAGTGTAACAGCTTCCACCAAGACACGAGGAGAGCTCTTAAAGGCACGCAGCAACACATTAACAAGAATCACTAATTAATCATAATTCACCATATGCTTAGTAGCACAATGTGAAAACATTTTAAAATTAAGAGTGAACATGTTCCATATTTCACAGAGTAATAATATTTAAGGAAGCCAGCATCAGCAGCAAACAGGGGCATGTTTATACGGACCAATCAGAGGGATTGTTTAATTGGCCACTCAGATTAGTCAGAATCAGAATCAGAATACCTTTATTAGTCCCACGGAGGGGAAATGTACGTAGTTTACAGCAGAACAAGAGCCACAGACAGCTCAATGTTACATATGTTACATGCATTAAAGTATAAGTTATGATATAATAAAAGTTACATAATTTTCAAAATACACGTCCTGTAACAGTTCTTAGGATTTAGACCGCCAGGTATATATTACACAGTTACTAAGGGCATATATTGCACATATGCATAGCACATATTGCACATAGATGGATGGTATTTAACAGCAGCAAGTTACACAATTTACAAAATACACACCTTGTAACAGTTCTAAGGATTTAGCAGCCAGGTATAAATTACAGATTAACAGCATATATATAGTATCAATATATATATATATATATATATATATATATATATATATATATATATTGCACATATAGCACATATTGCACAGTTGGTTGGTATTTATTTAGCAGCAAGGGTGATAGTCGTTTCAATTGGCCAATCAGAGAGCTCGTTTCAATTTGCTAATCAGGAGAGCTTTTTCAGTAAGCCAATAATAGTTCGTCCTGATGGGCTAATTAAAAGGCTTGTTTTAATTGGGCCAATCATGTGACTTGTTTTAAATGGGCAAATGAGAAGGCTTGTTGCAATTGGCCAATAAGGGGGCTGATTTGAATAAAAAGTTGAAGCATCATAAGACATTTACCATAAAGTATTATTAGCTAGCATGCAAGACTGTCTAAAAGTGGTTTCGTTTGTCTCCAAATATGACCCTGTGAATGCCAAAGCAAATATACAAAGTAACATTCCTACTACTTCTATTTCGTTTTGCCATAATCAACCTGTCAGTATTTGTTGTCAAGAGTGTTCTGCCCTCGTGTGGTCAACTTGGTGAACTAGATCTGTACGCCACTAGAAATAAGGTAACAACATAAAGTTCACGTCCGTAACAAGATAAGTTATAATGTGGACAGAGATTTAGTTACCTTTTGCTGTATACAGCAATAATGATTGATACGGAGTCTGCCCTCCGGATGGCATTGAACACTGGCATTGCAAGAGCCATAACTCGATGCTACTCTGTTACTTTTAAATACCACTGAGATAGTAACGACTATGGTGTAATTATTTCAGAAACGAAATATGTATAATATTATGAATCGAGCCATAGTAGCAGTGTGGTTATGTGGAATAGTAAAAACTAGCCTGAAGAAGAACATTACACACCCGATCCCGCTCCGGGCTGCTAGGAACCATATGAGTAGTCTAATGTTTCCTGTCGACTCTTTATATGAACGGAACGATTTCAGAGGGGAGTAATCAACGCAAACCGGTAATTCAGATGCAAATATTCTTAAAGCTGTTAAACTTTCTTTCTATATGTGAGCACTCTAAAGTTTGCATTTTTGCGTCCCTTCATTTTACACGAACGCCATTTGATTTGGCTGTAACCTAGTAACGGTTAGCAGCACTATAATGAAACGGGTTGCTATGCGTGATACTGTTGGTGTTAGCCTCAAATGCTACCATCCACGGTTCATAAACCGCTCAGAGACGTTACCAAGCTTAATTTTACGCTCACTGACAATTGTATTCGTAATTTAACAGTATGTAACTCTCATGGACATGGAACCAGTGTTTTCTGTGCACATGAACTATTGCTACAGTCGATTAAAGCTACATATAACAAGTCTTTGTCAGCTTGCTAAGTGTTACTTACTGTTGTTACTATTTCTAACAGACACTGCTTTAGCTACATACATTAACATGCACAGCTGCTTTGGATACATTGCCACTTACCAATAACACATAGATGAATACTAGGGCCACTTTACTTTTGATTTATATGTAACGTGTTTTAAAGTCACATCAAACCGCTATGTGGAAACAAAGCCTTTCTTAACCCATTTGTCCTGTTATCACAGTGAACCCACTGGCCAACTATTGATGTGGTAGTTTATCCACAGAGACAACCAACCATGACTTCACTGGTAAGTGTTCACTCTTTTGACTTTCAACAACAAAATACAAAATGTCTCTGTTGTCCCTGTTAATGAAGTCTGCTTGTGCAGTGATGTAATCTTATGACAAGTTAACCGTAATGCAGCTACAAGTGAGTGGCCTATGTTCACCTATATATTTATATTATTACTTACATTTTATTTTACCAAAAAGTCCCATTCCCAAACATGTATTTTACAACCTGGCCGTGTTAGCAATTGTACAAAAGCACTCATTAAAACTCAACATGTGCGAAATGATATGCTAACACTTCCATATAAAACAGAAGCAGAAGGAAAAACACACTCCTCCATTACCACATTTTTTGATGCCCTTAAACTTATCATGAATACAGCATTTTATTTTTCATTTATGTTCAAAAGAGGAGGTGGTCTGCTTTGGTGCTGCATGTCATTTAAATGGCATCACATATGGAAAGATAAAGGCTTTGTTTGTATTACAGGGGAGCAGCAGTTCCCCGTCTACAGAATACACAGTGCGAGTCCCAAAGTGAGTACAATGCAAATATCCCAAGAAAAATGTCCGCACAAGCCTTGTATCACATATCACCGCTTTGTGTGTGTTAACATGATTACATGTTTTTCTTTCTTATTAGTGTTTTGCAGACGTTCAATTAAATAAAAGCCCTATCCGCCAGATGCTGTTATATATTTTTATAAATCAATATGGATTTATTGGACTGAGTTGTTGTTCTGTTTATGTAGTTGTTCGTGCATGGAATTGGTTATGATCAGACAATACATTTATTTCTGTATTCTGTTTGTCTCTTAGAAACACCAACAAGAAGTACAGCATTATGGGTTTCAATTCAGGAGACAAGGTCAATTGTTCTGCCTGGACACAGGTGGGTTTCATGTCAGTGTATTTTCATGTGACAGACATTTTGAGCACTCCCTGTGTGGTGGGGCATGAGTCAATACTGAAAGAGAGAAACCACACAAAGAGTGTAGGAAGAGATAAAGAATACGGCAATATGAACATTGGATAAAGCCATGCTCAAAATTATTTAACGTGTTTTAATAATGGGATTTATCTCACTGTGTTCATATCATCATATCAATACTGTCATTACAATTTTCCCAATGTCTTTGAGAGTTAAATCAATAAAGATTGAGACATTTCAGAAATAACTAAATACACATTTAAAAATATTGATTGGAGAGTTTGTTCTATTTAAATGCTACTGAAGGTACATTAACATGACACTGCAGGTGAGTGGGGAAATATGTGATAGACTTTATTCTCCCTGTGTCACCATCCCTAGCTGCGTGCTTACGTTAAGGCAATTATTACTTTTTGGACTGCAAGTTTTCCTTTCCATGTTAAGTTTAAATAACGTTTTCTTTAGGTGCATTTACGATAAATCTACAGAATGTTTCGACTAGTCTGAAATAAATGTTATGTAAGGAAGAAGCCCAAACTCTTCAAATTGACCAGTGCATAAATAATAATATTCGCCTTTAATTAGCAGCCACATGGTCCATCATTCAGTTTTACAATTCTCCCTACCTCTCCTTTGCCAGGCTCGTATGGAAAGAGACATGAGTGCTCGGCGGATATACGGGGAGGAAGAGTCGGTGGATGGCGCGGCTGGCAGTGAGTTTGGCAAAAAGCAGCGCGAGGAATCACGGCGGAAAAAGTATGGCATTGTGAAGCGTGAGTTCAAAGTGGAGGACCAGCCCTGGATTCTCAAGGTCAATGGCAAGGCCGGCAAGAGGTGAGGAGATAGACGCTGATGTATCTTCAGCATTGTACTTTTCAACATGTATAAGTCTGGAGGGAACAGTTACATATTTGTGATGTCATTTATATGTTTTCATATTAGCTACTTCATACATATATCTTTCAGCCATCCACTTGTCATTTTGAAAAGTTCTTCCATGTGTTCTATTCATTTTAAACAGCCAGCTCACAATGCACTGCCTTGCGAAAGTATTAACCCCCCTTGCGTTTTTTTACTATTTAATTGCATTAAAACCTGTTATATAAGGATATTTTTGGATTAATTGTATCATTAGATGTACACAACATGATGCCTTAATTGAAGATTGAGGCAGCACAATATTTATTTAAATAACATATTTATTTAAATAACATGCATAAGTATCCACTCCCCAAATGCAGTACTTTGTACATCCACCTTTTGCAGCAACTACATCTGCAAGCTCTTTGGTTATGTCTCTAAAAGCTCGGCAGATCTATCCGATGAGATTTTTCCCGTTCTACTTTTCAAAACGGCTCCAGCTCCTTTAAATTTGTCGGGTTGTGCTGAAGTAGAGCAATCTTCAAGTCTTACCAAAGGGTCTCCATTAGGGCTGCTCCATTATGGCAAAAATCATAATCTCGATTATTTGGGTCAATAATTGATATCACGATTATTAAAAACGATTATCGATTTACTTTGAAAAACATTTTTTTTAACAGTGTTTTTAACAGTCTGTTCAATCAACTGTTAAAAACATACTGTTCACATTTTATTTTTCAATAAATGGATGTTTTCAAAGTAAATGGATAATCGTTTTTAATAATCGTGATAGCAATTATTGACCCAAATAATCGAGATTATGATTTTTAAGTATAATTCAACTGAAAAACCAATTTAAAAAAAATGTATTTAAAAATGATCGTTTTATTTCGATTATGTTGTTTTCATAATCGTTGCAAGCCAAAATCGTAATTGCGATTAAAATAGGATTAATTGAGCAGCCCTAGTCTCCATGAGTGTGTTTATGCAGGTCTGTTGGGGAATCCTTCCTGTTTGGATTACAGCACTCCTCTCCCTCTGTCTGTGTCCAGGTTCAAAGGTCTAAAGAAGGGTAGTGTTACAGAAAACGCGTCCTACTACATCTTCACACAGTGTCCCGATGGGGCGTTTGAGGCCTTCCCCGTCAACGGCTGGTACAACTTTGTACCACAGGCCAAGCACCGAACGCTCACTGCTGAGGAGGCGGAGGAGGAGTGGGGCAGGTGAGAGGGGGGGAGGAACAGGGAGGGATGTTTTGTTTGCAGTAAAGGAAAAGCAAGCTATAAGTACAAACACTTAATATCATACATTATCTTCGTTTTACAGACGAAACAAGGTGGTGAATCACTTCAGCATCATGCTTCAGAGACGTTTCCGGGAGCAGGAGCACGGCTGCGATGATGACGACGATGACAACGAGAAGGGTGGGAAGAAGAAAAAGAAGGGAGGGAGAGGGGGCGACCTGCGCATTACCGACCTGGAAGAAGACCTGGAGATGAGCAGCAGCGACAGTAACAGCAGTAACGGGGATGGTAAGTAATCAATATTCTCAAGTTCTGACATACTTATCCACATTTTTACTCCCTGTCATTACGTGATTTTTCTTCTTTTTTTTTCTCCTCCCCTTTTCATTGAACAGATGGAGAGAGCAAACCAAAGAAGAAGAAAGAAACAGGGAAAGGAAAAGGGAAGAAGAAGAAGAAGAAGAGCAGTGACAAAGAGGCCTTGGAGGACAGTGATGACGGAGACAACGAGGGTCTAGAGGTGGATTACATGTCAGATGAGAGCAGGTCAGACACCCCACACTATACAAAAACTGTTTTTGCTTGTTGTATTTATTCTTTGAATAGTTTGAACCTCTGTTTTCCTTCTGCAGTTCAGACGAGGAGCCAGAGAAGGGGAAGATGAGCAAAGGAGAGGACCACCCCAAAGGTCCGACTTTGACTGTATTTCCATGTTTACGGCCTAACTGCCACACTGAATGAATGATTAGTAAATAGGTTGTTCTACATCCCATATTTGTTCTCCTTCTACAGGAATAGATGAGGCGTCTGAAAGTGAGGAAGAGAGTGAGGAGGAGAAACAGAACGAAGAGGAAACAAAAGAGGAGGAAGAAGAAGAAGAGGCGAAGACAAAAACGCCAGCTCCAGCAGAAAAGAAGAAGAAAAAAGGTACAGAACTCCGATGAGGGTCGGACAAAATGCATACCCAATCTGTTCTGCTTGAGGAAGGTCGAATCAAATTATGGTCTCTGTGGTTCTGTGTCACAGACAGCAGCGGCGAGTCGGAAACCTCAGACGACAGCGACATCGAGGGAGAGACGGCCTCAGCTCTGTTCATGGTGATTATTTTTGTGTGTTTTTTTTTTATCACCCTTGTTTTGTGTCATCGCTTTCAACTTGATCATAAGTAAGAGGATGATCTCTAATCATCAATATTTTCCATTATGGTAATTATGAACGTCAGCAGAGTGTGTACTTACTCATTTAAAAGGTCGATATGCATGAAATGATGTGTATTTTTTTTCATACCGTCGTTTTTTTAATTCTAATCTATAACTTATTCATTATTGTTGCACTACTATATATATTGTTTCATACTTATTTATCGTGACAAAATCCAGTTTCCCCCCGGGATAAATCAAGTATTTCTGTTTCTGACTTTCTTTCCCTTTCTCAGAAAAAGCGCACGCCTCCAAAGCGCGGAGGACGCGGCTCTGCAGGAAGCTCAAAGGCCGGCAGTCGCCCCGGGACCCCGTCCATAGACTCTGCCGCCACCTCCAACACACTCCGAGCTGCTGCCAGCAAGCTGGAGCAAGGTCCTGGATCATACACACACATTCATTATAACTAAACAAGACACTTGACATATAACTATGAAAGCTCTCGTTCTTCCATTCCATCTAAATCTCTGATCCTTGCAGGTAAGAGACCGCCTCCGGGGCCCAGCACGGACTCACCTGCTGCCAAGAGGCTGAAGATGGAGCCCAGCAGTCAGAGCCCCGTCCCCTCTGGGAAGAGTACGCCTCAACCCCCGCCTGGGAAATCCACTCCTAGCTCAAGGTACTTCACTATAACCAGTTTTTTATTATTTTGTTTATTCCACACATGGCAATTATTTTAAAACAAAACATGTACACTTTACAAAACATGTACACTTTTTATAGCGCATGGTGGAAAGGAGCTGGGAGAAGAACATCTTATTTTACCTGCCCCTTTTTAGGCATTTCATTTTTCTCCGATTACAATGCAAATGTAATATGTATGTAATGCAAATAACTTCCTAGTCTTTCATTCCCAATCTCAAAGCTATTCATTTATTAGAATTGAAGCCTCAGGTCTAGATCACATTTAAGAAGATTGAAGACTCTGGATTCAGAGATCATTCCATATTTACAGAAAGAATGTGTGCATGGAGACTTGAACTAGTGACCATCCGGTTCCCAAGCCATGTCCTTAAAAACTAAGCTTCTGCTGCCATATTTAATCTCAATCTTTATTTATTTATAAAGCACATTTAAAACAACCTCAGTTGACCAAAGTGATGTACAGGGAACACATATAAAATAGCACAATAGGAGTAAAATAATCTAACAATAATTAAAAAGCACAATAACTAGAGATATATAAAAATACATACAAATATCAAAATGCTAGTATTACAAGCCAGTGCAAAGAGGTGAGTTTTTAGCTGAGATTTAAAAAGTTTTTTAAATATGTAATGTTACGGAAATCTTAGAACTAGTCAATACTGTGGAGATATACAATTAGAATGATCGATCAATAAACTATGGGCTCAGAACAGTCTCATAATACACACATGCACACAGAAGGATTCACACTTGTATTTCCGGATCCACACTTGTGTTTTTCAATGCACACACAAATGTGTTCCGTTTCATATACAACAAAAGTTTTACATATGTATTTTTGATCCTCACATATTTGTTTTCCGTTTAAAACCGCTGCACCTGCAAACACAAACCGCTTACTGTGCACGGATCGCTGTGCATTCGTGTGTGGGTTTTTTGAGACTCCCCTGACGGTCAGCCGATTCGTACTTGTAATGTTTTCTATCTATAGCCAATCAGATGTCTCCTCAATTCTAAGCCAATCACATGAGCGCGCCCCCACAAGGGTAGATTTCTTGTGTTCATGACACTTCATATACGCATTTTGCGCTGTCCGGTCAGCTCGCTAAACAGAGGGCGGAGTATCCTTGACCAGCACGAAGTCGAAGTCGCCTGGTTGGATACGGTGGAGTGGACCAGTAGCAGGGTAGGTAGAGCTGCCGCTACCTGGCGTCTGATCTCTGCTAAATTGGATGACAGGTTAACACAATATGACAACATAGCATCCTCACACAAAGTTGTGGAGGGGAGAGGACATCCTGGCGCCTTGATCCCAATCTGTGGAGGAGCTGCAAAAAGGATCTCAAAAGGGCTGAGTTGACTCCGTGTTCGTTTCCGCATCCTCATGTACATCAGCACAATGGGCAGAGCTTGTGTCCAGGATAAACCTGTGTCTGCGCAGCATTTTGCTAGCTTGTTTTTGATTGTACCGTTCTCTCTTTCCACCGCACCACCACTCTGTGGATGGTAAGCACAATGTTTTCTGATGTCCATGCCAAGGTATTCTCCTATCTGTGCAATGGCCTTATTAGCAAAATGTGAACCATTGTCGCTAGAGATCTTGCTTGGTATCCCCCATCTAGGAATAATTTCCCTTAGTAAAGCTTTAGCCACAGCATTTGCTGTTTGTGCATTTACCGGAAATGCTTCAACCCATTTGGACCACATGTCAAACGATTACAAGACAGTGTTTCTTACCCTCAATGGACTAAGTCCTATTAATGGCCTCTAACATCCCCCCTTTTGACACATGGTCTAACCCATGGGTGCCCGATCGTTGGGAGATTCCCAGTCGATCGCGAGATGTGTCTAAAAATAGAACAACAATATTCTGTTTTATCGTTAATGTCCTATAACATAATCTTCCCGTGCCAGAATAATGCACTTGAACGCACCAAAGCTTTGTGATTGGCCGGCGTGACCCCATGTGTGGGGGCGTGGCTGGTGGGCAGTAGTTCGCTGACGTTGTCCGTGTCAACAGGAGTGACAGTCCGCACACACACAAGACTGCAATTATGGCAGAAGCAAAAAAGCCCAACATATATAATTTTCACTCCGAGTGGGAGGATGATTATTTTTGTATCTATTCCAATTCAAAGTCCATCTGTCTCATCTGCAATGCGAGCGTGGCTTTATCGAAGAAGGGTAATTTAGGAGCGGCATTTCAAAACAGTGCACAAACGCTGCGAGACGGAATTCCCTCCTGATTCTGCCCTACGCTCCAAAAGGGGAGGGGCCTGAAAGGACAGCTAAATGCACAGCAGTCCATTTTCACCAGGCCCAACAACAAGAGCAAGGCTGCTACCAGAGCATCTTATCGTGTCAGTCACGTTCTTGCGAAACACATGAAGTCTTTCCAGGCTGAAATGACTGAGGGGGATGTTCAAAAATCCTAGGGGGCGACTTTTTTTTCACAACAACGAAAAATACTGGCAATGTAATGAATTGACACACCAAGTTTTTTTCATTCTCACTGCTCTACAATCTCTTTGCTTCTTTATTTGTATTCCGGATTGACCCCTCTCATTCTGTTCTTTTCCTCTGATCTTTAATAATAGATAGTACATTATTAGATGCCTGCACTTTGTTAGTCACGTTAACAGACTAATATTGATTTCCTAAATTTATAAATGGACAGGCTCTGTAATTATACCATAACCTTTTCTCCTCTATCCCTTAACTCGTCGTCCTATACAGATTTACTTACTTACTATCTACTCTAGTCATGTCAGGGTTAAAGACAAATTAATCTGGTTGATTTTTTATTTTCAGGATTGAATGTTCAAACCAAGACCTAAAACCTGGCATTCCATAAGAAAGTGACTAATATATAAACCAAATGTAATATTGGATCAAATACTACACCAAATGGACAGACACAGATTAAAAATCCGTCACTAGATGTCGCTCATTGTACCAATACGGTTTATATAATAACATATTATTATTATAGTAAAAGGGCTCGCTTTGGCAAAAACCTGATCCATACAGGCAGCCCTAAATAATAACAGGTAAGCATCATGTGTGGTGCTATCTGTAGTTGTCTTATTTTTTGTCGATTTCATCTTGTTTTCACAGAGCTGTGGAAATGAATTTCCCCCTGGGGACAATAAATCTAATCTAAACTAATTTAATATTCAATCCCACACTTGGCGATTGAGAACATACATTCGTAATTTACCTCGTTTAAATCACTTTTGTTCTAATACTATGGATTTCGTTGACACTACTAGCCGACTTTCTTTTGTCCAATATTTTGCGGGAAGGTACATTGCATTAGAAGCTTCTTATTATACATCCATGGGTAGAAGAAGAAGAAGTAGAGGAAGAAGAAGTAGAGGTAGAAGAAGAAGAAGTAGAGGTAGAAGAAGTATTAGAAAAAGAAATACACTAACGCTACAAACAGGCACAACACTGTTACTCTGTTTTTACTGACATGTAACATTTTATTTCACCTTGCTCTATGTTTTTTAACGCACATTCCGAAAATGAGGACTTTGCCCGGAAAACAGGGACGTTTTGGTCCCCCATCCGACTGTGTTTACAGCTAAGCACACATGCTAACATTAATTAAGACTACAAGCTCACTTGGGGTTGAGGCTTGTTTACACGTTGCTTGACTGCCTGCCCACATATCTGATCTAAATATAGTAATGTGTGTTGGGGAAAATAATTATTTAAAGTTATTTAATAATTGTGACATTTATTTAACTTTTCGATGGCTGAATGATGCTCAAAGTGAGGGGGCAAATAAAACAACTTAGGGGCAATGCCCCCTTTTGCCCCCTCGTGGCGCCAGGCCCGAGTCTTTCAAAGATGGCGAAGTTGTGAAAGAAGCATTCCTGGAGGCTGCCGACGCGCTTTTTGGGGACAGTAAAAATAACAGTAGCATTTCAACAGGTTTTTGATATAATAAAAACTCAAGTTAGATACCGTTATTAATCAGCTGTAAGTTTTTGTTTGTTTGAACTTATTCATTATAATTATTGTACAAAATGGTATAAGATAAAGGTTAAAGTCTATTATCAATTCAGGTTAAGTTAAGAAACTAGTGTTGCTTGCATCCTATTTTAAAGGCATTTATTTTTATACTCTACTAAATGCAACAAAAAAAGGGTTTGATTCTATTAAGTTTGTCTTTTTTATTGCACTTTGGCAGCAGATTCCTGTGTAGCTTCAGATATGAGTTGTCTTATTAGTAAGCCTAATTTATACTTTTGTAGCAACACTACTCAGTTTTACACAAGTAGAAGTGTGTATTTACTTGGTAGTAGGCTGTCAGTAATGGCTACGCCTCTCTATTTGGACTGGTAGATCTCGGCAGACTGGCAACTTTAAAAGTAGCTCTCGGTTAAAAAAAGGTTGGGCACCCCTGGTCTACGTCAACCCTAAAAGCGGAGTTGCTGTAAACGCTAAATACCGTAGTTAAACACCTATCATACAACAGCAACGATGAAAGATTGTAGCCAAGGCAGCAGAGCTCTGAATACAGCTCTTGTCACTCTCACACACGCACACACATACACACTAGGGCTGCTCGATTATGGCAAAAATCATAATGACGATTATTTTTTGGTCAATAATTGATATCACGATTATTCATTGACTTTGAAAATATCAATTTGTTGAACTTTAAAACAAATAATAATTGGAACAGTATATTTTTAACTGTTGATTACCCTGAACGTATAATTCAACTGAAAAACCAATACAAAAATAAATTAAATAAATGATACATTTAAATAAATAATATCACAATAATAAATACCAATAAACAAGATCAACAAATATTTTGGAGCGCACTTCCACAAGCTACTAAACATATATAAATATGATAAATAAATTAGACTAAAATTTATTAGATCAAATATGTTGTAGTGCACTGTCACAACCTAGCAAAGCAAAATAATCGTTTTTTTTCCAATTATGTTGTTTTCGTAATTGTGGCAGGCCAAAATCGTAATTGCGATTACAATACGATGAATTGCACAGCCCTAACACACACACACACAGAGACACACACACATACACACTTTTTGTCTAACACGCTAACACAGTTCTGTGTACTGTTATGTTCAGTCATTGTTCTTATGTTGAACATGAATACATTTACTTTGTAAGTAATTATGGGACGTATTTCTTCTTTCATAGCAATTTTCCTTCATACTTTATTGCCGTGAAATAGGTCTTAAATTCTATTCAAAGTGGTCTTAAAAAGGTCTTAAAAAGTCTTAAATTTGAGTTGGCGAAACCTGCAGGAACCCTGTTATTGCACTTTTGGCAACGAGCATTGTCCACATCGAGACGGGTAAAGTTTAACCACACCTCGGAGCGCGTTCTCTCCGCCATCTCCGCAGTGTGTTGCTGCATGTAGCAGCTGCGTGTGTGTAAACTGCCCCACCCCCTCGCACACAGACCGGGGAGAGAGATCTCGTCTGATCGAAAATACATCATAGACGCATTTATTTGTCTTTTAACATATTAGAAACAAGTTGGCGACACCAAGACTGCGATATAATGTTTTTGTAGCAACAATACATGACATATATTTTTTAAATGTCTCCAGTACCGATAAAAAGACCAATAACGTTGGAGCTTAACGGCGCGTAAAACACACGTGATGACGTCACCAACGAATCGACGACTGAATTAGTTGGCAACTAATTTGGTAATCGATTAAGTCGATTAGTTGTTGCACCCCTAGCCAGGAACGGGGTTAACATAGTCATCATTGCCTGTGAGAATCAGATAACGCAGTGCATGAACTGGGCAGTCCATGCTGTATTTAAACACGTCATGTGATGAGGAATACTCAATCAACGGGTTGTCTGTGCTAGTCCAATCAGTACTAGATTCCCAGTCTTTAACGATTGGACCCAAATCTCTCCATCTATCAGTGGGGCCCCTGGCTAGTGAAATGTGTGGGACCGCCCCTAGGATTTGATACAGCTTGTGTTGTGTGAGTGTAACAGAAACAGCGCTGCGCAGCGAACTCCAATACATAGTTTTAAGCACGAGTTCATCATTTACACATTCTAACAGAAAACTCTCATCATAGTATTGACATGGATCATCAACAACGTTAGCAGTACAATGCAAATGAGGAGCCTCCATGAACACAGCAGATGGAAAGACACGCTGATTATTAGTCAAACGCAGCAATTCCTGAGAATCAGGATATGTCAGCAGCCATTGATACATATTCAACAGATCTCCATCATCAAATGAGTGTTTTTGAACCATCATAGGAGATGGCCGTCGGACTTTAAGACCCTCATTTGTGGAAATGAGGTCCAAGCCAAACCGGAGAATCGGATCTCTTCCCAGTAAATGTATTGGGCAGACAGATGATAGAAGAAAACTGTGTTCGACTGATGTGGGAAATGGGTGACTGGCATCACCGTTATCTCTACACTGAAGCGGTACAGAAAACTTCTCCTTTACAGTTACCCCAGCAGCTCCTATTGAGTGAATACATCTACCACTGAATTTGCAATCAGGCAAATCTGCAATTTTTACCACAGAAAGTGTAGCCCCAGAATCAACCAAAAATGTAACATCACCACCCATGATAGCTAAAGTTAGTGTGGGACATTTCTTAAATGCTGTTTCAGTCTCATATTTCAAATATGTACCCTCTTTAACCACATGTCTTCTAAATTTTCCAATTTCTCAATAGCCTACATGATGTGTGTGTGTCACTTCCCTGTTCAGATGCTGCAGGCTGAATTTCCGTCTCGCTCGATTGGGCCCCTTCCTCGCTTTTCTGGTGTAGGTCAGTCTGATTGTGAATGGCCCCGTCCACGCTGTCCCCCTCTGCCTCCGCTGCCAGTGTTCTGTGGGCAGTCCCGGATCCAATGTTCAACACTGCCACACTTGAAACATCTTTCGTCGTTTGAAGGTCTTGCTTCTCGTCCTCTGCCTCGGAAAACCTCCTCTGCCTCTCCCTCGGTATTGTGAGCGGCCAGCATTCTGCGCGGCTTGCGCTGTGGCTATGAGTCCGTTGAGGAAGGCATTGTGTCTCCCCAACGCCTGCTTGGTCCCCTAGGGCATCGGGTTCGTTTATCCCACTGTTGTCCCGGAATACTTGGGCCTGATGGGGGTGGACGAGCTTGGAGTTGACGGGGAGTCTGCTGACTGCATGGCTGGGGCTTGTAGTGGCGGGGGAGGTGGGCCAGCCGGATTGCCAGGGTTGTACGCCGGGGGAGGGAAAGGATACCCACAGTCGAGGAGAGGGTCATTCAGGCCTGCAATGGAAGGATACAGAGATGTCTGGGGTTTACATGGTTTTGGAAATAATTTATTTTCCTTCTTTTCTTCACATTCATCTTCAACCTTAATATTTTCTTTATTGCCGAGGCCAACTGCCTCCTTTCACGGCATTCTGCTTCATCCTCCCAGTATTTTAAACACTTTCTGTGAGAGTCCAGCTTTTCTAAGTCTTTTACTTTAATTGTACTCTTCTTTTTCATTCCATCTTCACACTCTTGTAATTTATCCTTTAGGTCTTTGATTTTTAATTTACTCAAAGAGCCTTTGGAAATCTGAACATTTCCGTCCAGATATTTAATTTAGACAGACTGTTTTCACCATATTTTGCTCGCATGACATCTACAATCGGGCCCTCAGGAGGTTGGCCTGCCCCTCTGCTTTGTCCCCATGGAGAAAGTCTTTAAAGGTCCCATGTCATGGCCATTTCCACTGATCATAATTACATTGTTTTGAGGTCTACTAGAATAGATTTATACTGTGCAATTTTCCAAACTCACATTGGTTTCGCATACAGCATCTCTGTAAAGTGTGTATTCAGCAGTATTCACTCTCTCCACTAAACGGCTCGTTGCAGCTCTTGACCCCCCCTCCCTGTGAGCCCAGTGTGCTCCGATTGGTCGGGACGTTGTGAATCGCGCTGAGCTCCGTGGGGGTGTGATTTCCTTGTTTAGCGATACACAGCCAAACCCATCCTGAGCATACACAAAGTCACAGCCGAAGTAAAAACAATAAGTGTAGCTTGATATTGAGTAAGACAAAGGTTGATAAACGCTGTGAGAATGGGTCTGCAGAGAAAATTTCGCCGCAATCCCAACTGTCTGTTATCAGCCTGCAGCCAGGGAGGAGAAATCAGCAGAGCTGCCTGCACTGAGTGTGTGAGGAAGTCCGTGGATTGGTCAATTTGGACCAATCAGCGAGGGCTTAACGTAACGGCTCCGCGGAAGTAACGTAACGGCTCCGCGGAAGTAACGTAACGGCTCCACGGATTGGTCCATTTCGTTCCGGGTACGGATGACATCATGCGTACCCAGAAGAATCAAATGGACAATGACGTATCTCCAACGAGGCATTTTGGGGAGGTATTTTCTGTGTTAGAGTTTTACTCGCTACAGGGTGTACTTTGAGGGTTTTGACTCTGCACACCGTTTACATGCATAAAAACCTTCATAACACACAAGGGGACGGGTAATAACCGGAAAAGCATGACATGGGACCTTTAAGTGTTACCTCAGTACAAATCACACAAAAACTGATCGTAAAACGTTTTACGACGGATATACCAAATATCCTACTTTTGAGCAGCCCGCCTAATAAATGTCATGGAGGTTAATTACGTTTTACTTTTAAACAATTAGAAATTTTACATCTCACTGAGCATTGAAGACCTTTGAGTTTGTTGGATCTCGTGAAGTCAATCGGTTTCACCCCAGCGCTGGTCCTCTCGTCCCGTACATTTTCTGTCGAGGTAGAGGAGAATCCGAGGATCCCGGAGCGACCACCAGCGTCCGTAGGTGTCCCCAATCAAACTTGCAGAGATCCTGCCGACAACGCCAAGTTGATACGGAAATCTTAGACCTAGTCAATACTGTGGAGATATACAATTAGAATGATCAATCAATAAACTGGTAAAACAAAGAGTTGTCTTTCTGGTTCTTTATTCGAGATGCCTCGAAGGCACAAGTCTCACAGAGTACATGATAGTCTGCAGGAGTGTGCGCAATAGTCACAGAATAGCAAAGCTTATATACAAGATAGGGTGGGCAGACAGAGTTTTGTGTAGCTAGGCGTAACGCCTCAGAAATCTGCTTTCACACGGATGTCTCGTATCGCTATTAGACACCTGTGTCCTTGAGCTGTAGAAAGTATAACGGTTATCAGATTATGGAAGTTCAAACTTTGTGTGAAGAGGAGTAGTTTCAACATAATCTGCCAAATTAGCTCTGTGGCCTTGAAGCGCTTAAGAATAATAACGCTCATTAGAGTATGCACAGAAAACAGCACATATCAAGAAATTGTACAGTAGTGTTAGACAATGCTTTTAGAAGCATTTGGTTTTACCATATAAGGTAACATAAGAAATTGCCTCTACAGTAACTTTTGTGAACAGGATAAAAACGATGTTCTTTTCTCTCCGTCTCCTCCACAGTGACGTGCAGCTAACGGAGGAGGCGGTGCGGCGCTACCTGATCCGTAAACCGATGACCACCAAAGACCTGCTGAAGAAGTTCCAGACCAAGCGCACGGGTTTGAGCAGCGAGCAGACGGTCAACGTGCTGGCTCAGATCCTGAAGCGCCTCAATCCCGAGCGCAAGAACGTGAACGACAAAATGCATTTCTACCTGACCGAATAAGCGATGGAAGAAAGGTATTAAGCGGCAGGGGGATGGAAAGGGGGGGGGGGGAAATGAACCTCTTCAGTCAGAAAAGTACGATCTGTGGAAGAGAGGCTTTGTGTCCGTGTCTTGATTTTGTTTTTCTTGCACTGAAATCTAACAGTAAATAATAGAAACCGTGTTATTGTTGACTGAAAACAACTGCATTTCTATAGTTTCTCTGTGGTGAGCCTAGAGCCTACTGGATTAAAGAAAAAGTCTTTAACTTGTTTTTCTTAGGTAGAATTTTCCCAATAAAATTTGAAAAATCAGCCGCTGTGTAAGGCTTTACTTTTATCCCCATATCCTTCATATACTTATCTTCATCATAGTTTTAGAGGGGTGGTGTCCAATTCAGTCATTTCTTTGTGATTTGTTTTGCAAAGTATCCCATATTTGCATACGACTGTTTTGAAGTCCTATGGCTATGTTTCTTATATTTATTATTAGATCATGTTTATTATTGCCCTTTTCAAATCAGTTTCTTTCGTGTTTTTAAGAAAAGTGTAGATAAAACCCTGTTCCTTTTGAGATTAAAAGTTGAAGAGGCTCCAGGGGCCTCATTTATAAAGGGATATGTACGCCAGTTTCTACGCAATGTTTGTGATTTATAAAATACTAACTTGGCGGGAAAACGTACGGTCCTCCACGCAAACTCTAACCCATGCGTGCGCACTAAGCACAAAAACGGGAGAGACGAGAAACTGCGATACCGTTGGCAGAAGGAAGAATGGAGAGAAATATGTGGAAATAATACCATAAATAAAATGTTACCTCTCATTTATCATATATGATGAATTCATTTTCAAACATTGATTAAAGCCAATCTTAAAATGATTAAACAAACGCCTGTTTGAGACTCCTCAGTGCACACAAAAACATAGGCTAACTTGGAGAAATAAATAAATACGGATATGTTATTTAAAACCACCTCTAATATGTTGTGCTAATGTTATGAAATGTTTTCTCATAAATGATGCAAGAGAGGTAAGCAGGAGGATAGAATTACGTCTAAACTGACGCCGTTTTGCATTTCTATAGGTTGTAGATACGAGCATGGTTTTATACTATCACCGTCACGTTTAATCGTGGCCAGGCCCTCCCATTTGACATTCCTGCCCTCCCCCAATAAACACGTTTTTTATTATTTATAACATTTAAAAACATATATTTTTTAATTGTTTTAATTATAAAAAAACGGTGAACTTTGTATGTGATGTCAGATAGTAACTAAAAAAAAAATCGCAGGCTACGTCAAATAAATTCATGTCTGTTGTGATTTGTGATTCGTCCACATTTAGACCAGTGGTTCTCAAAGTGGGGGGCGCAGAGGCATGCCAGGGGGGGCGCGAGAGACCAGGAGGGGTCTCTGTGTTTCATTAAAGTGTGTGTGTGTGTGTGTGTGTGTGTGTGTGTGTGTGTGTGTGTGTGTGTGTGTGTGTGTGTGTGTGTGTGTGTGTGTGTGTGTGTGTGTGTGTGTGTGTGTGTGTGTGTGTGTGTGTGTGTGTGTGTGTGTGTGTGTGTGTGTGTGTGTGTGTGTGTGTGTGTGTACACGGGGCATCATCTTTCTCCCATGTGGAGAGGGGGGGCTGGGAGTCCCCAATGTCGAGTGGACCTACATAGCCACCAGGCTAGCCCACCTGATCCACATGCTTAACAATGATGATGTCACCGTAAGAGAAATGGCCAGGGCCTCTCTCCTGCTGGATCTACACAGAAGGAAGATCCCCTTGGCCAGCGCAGACCAGAACAACTTCCTCGGCTTCAGGAGGAAAGACTCTGGGAAACTGGACTCTCAGGCCAGGGGCTTCGGGGTCTGGTCTGACTGGCCAGATCTCAATGACCTCTGCAATCGGACTGGAGTCCAGCTGAAATGGACAAGACTCAACACACAGACTGAAGTCCCTGTCTCTGATGAACTGATCACAGACCCCAGTGTGGTTGTGAAGGCCGACATCACAACACCTCAGGAAGAGACTGTGGAACTGCACAGAGACTCTGCAAGGAGGGTTCTGCTCAGCATGAAGCAGTCTGAGATCAGGCAGCACTGGTGTGGACTCAGACTACAGGGAAAACTAGCCTGTTTGGGGTTTGCTGACCACTCAGTCTCACACTCAGTGTTTAAGAACGCCGCTGTTGGTGAGGATGTTCTGACATTTACCATCAAAGCAAGACTGCAGGTATTACCCACTAAGTACAATCTGTCCACCTGGTACCCTCGCATTCACACTCCATTCTGTTTAAACCATCAGGATTCACAACAACACCTAGAATCCATTGCACACATAACAAATGGATGTAATGCATACAAACGCCTGTACATAGCCCGTCATGACCGTATTGTGGACATTGTGTCTGATGCGGTACGAAACATCTTACCATCTAGCGCAGCAATGTACAAGCACGCTAGAGTGCTACCAGAATGGTTTGGATTTACCAATGATGTCTTTGCTAACATCCCAAATACACCTGATGTTGTTTTTGTTGACACCAACCACAGGGAGGTGCTAATATTAGAAGTAGGCTGTGCCTTTGACCTGTACATGGACCAGGCTTTCCAGGACAAGTATATCAAATACCAACCACTGCTCGATGTGATAACCAGCTTTGGGTACAAGTGTAGATACAGCATACTTATATTCGGAAGTCTTGGCCATGTATATAAATGCACCGTGATTGGTCTGAGAATTGCTGGAATGTCAAAGAGAAAAGCCAAACAAATTGCCAAATATTGCTCTGTTTCAGCTATTATTGGCAGCTTAGCCGTGTGGAGAAGGAGGTGCTATGTGTTCCCCTAAGTGTTCTGTGCTGCTTGGCCCCGATATATTTGATTCCCTGTCTTATGTAATATAATTTGTGGAACCAAATAAAGTATTTGTGTGTGTGTGTGTGTGTGTGTGTGTGTGTGTGTGTGTGTGTGTGTGTGTGTGTGTGTGTGTGTGTGTGTGTGTGTGTGTGTGTGTGTGTGTGTGTGTGTGTGTGTGTGTGTGTGTGTGTGTGTGTGTGTGTGTGTGTGTGTGTGTGTGTGTGGACATTTTGTATGTGCGAGAGAGAGAGCACACCAGGGTTGCGTTCCGATAATCCAAAAATCAGCTCCTAAATTCTAACCCTATCTCCTATTCCTTGACCTCTGAATGAAACGTCATGGGGTTAAGGGATAGTGGATAGGAGAATTCAAAAGGATTTAGGAGAAGAGACCGCGGTACTTTAGAGAATCCGAATGCACTTTCACTATCCGACGTGTTTATGATGAGCCAGCGGACGTCATTGTGTGCGTCTGCTGCTGTGGGGAAACTATGGAAACTACAGTTTTCTATACAGCGGACTACAACATGGATGTTTAATAAGAAGGAGGGACTACTGTAAACTCATCTAGAGACTCTGCACCGTGCTCTGACGCTGTTGTTTTATGCTTTATGAACGGGGACAACAGAGAAACATATTCTTCATGACCAAAGTTGGAATTGAAATAAAAAAGGAAAGTGAAACTTATGCTCGAGTCGTCACCCTCTCCCTCCGGTCCACATTAATACAAATGATCCCAAAACGTATGATTGCATGAACTATGAAAATATCTTAAAATCAATACAGATGTATTTATTATAAACGTTAGTCCTTAACATCTATCACTGTGTATATCACCATTCAAACATCTTTTAAAAGTTGAACAAACTCCACACAGCTCAGTAAAGACTGTGAAATGTTGACTTTATTTGATCATTTCAATAAAAAACTAACGTTCATATTTCTCTTTTTGATTATAATACTGATGAACGTTCAAAACAAAGCACTTTGGCAACTTACCACATACGTTTTAAAATGCTTAATAAGCACCGTAACTTTCATGATATAATTTCTCGGTCATAATCGGTTGTTTCCGTGAACGGCCGACTGTTGAGTGACGGCAAATGCTGCGGCTGCAATTCATTGTGGGGCAGCATTTTCTCCTCTCCTTTCGTCAAGGGAGGTCCAGTGGTTCCTAAGCTAAAGGAGGTTATAAAGGAAGTTTGAAACCTCCTTTCCTTTCATTTAGAGAATAGGCTACATGCACTAGGATCTGAGACGTACTTCCGCCTTAGCCGTTATACTGCTCGGACGCTTCCGGGTTGCTTCTGGTCTGCGTAGCTGAGCGTCCACAAATGTTTTACTGTTTAAATCTGTGGTTTAAATATGAGTCGACGGAAGATTTTCAAAACTGAGCATTTGCAAAGACAAGTAAATAACTACTCCGAGCACTGCTGTGTCCCACTTTGTACGGCGTCAGCTAAATTCAACGGCGTCCTAAGTTTCCATGGCTTTCCGACCGAACTCGAGCTGCGAAAACAGTGGCTGGTTAAAATACGACGCGATAACTTTACAATCTCCTCTCACTCCAAGGTCTGCAGTCGTCACTTCGCTACGGATCAACTAATAGAGCCAAAAACCCTTGATGGCCGTAGGAGGCTTGTGAAAGGTGCTGTCCCAACTCTGTTTGAGTGGAATCACTTCACTGCTCAAACACCGCGGGCTAGTGTTTGGGAGAGAAGGGAGCGGCCCACTGAACCAGTCTCTCGGGAGGAGCAGGAAGAGCACATCGATGTCCGTGACCATGATTACTGCTCAACCCCTGAACCAGCTTCACTGGACATGTCCTCTCAAGCTACAGAAGACAACTCCAAAACATTGGAGGATCTGCAGAAGCAACTGCAGGAGTTAAGAGTCCAGCGAGAGTTTTGCTTACAGCGGTTTGCTGGCTCCGACGACAACATCCGATTCTATACCAGGTAATGTTTTGGCTAAATTCTATCCAAGTTTTGAGATGGGTTAGCTTATAAAGAATCCTGTTTACCTGCCGTTTGACTGCTGACTATTTGCATGCAGTGTTGGAATAAGTAGGCTACTCAACTTAACTGAAGTATAAGTACAAATACTATGGTTTGAAAATACTCCTGAACTGAACATGTAGAATCATAAATCATGTTTTCATAAGTAACTAGAAACTATGAAGGTTAACTAAATGTGGTGGAGTAAAACATACTAATACTAACAACATACTGATAATACTTTACTACAAGTGGAAATCTTCAAAACCTTACCAAAGTAAAAGTACATGTCAATATCCACTGCGTTTCTCCCAGTTGCACACTTAAGAATGAAGAGTAAAAGTAGTCATTCTGTGTAAAATGTTCCCTGTATGTTTTAGATTATTATTACTGCTGCTTTAATGTAGTTGTTACATGTTACTGCTGTATATTACTATACCTGCACCAAGTGCCTTCTTAATCAGTCTATTTGAATTGTAATGTATTATAGCAAACAAGAGGAAAGCATTAGCCCATGTGTTACAGTTAACGAGTCAATTAATGACTGACATGTGTCTTTTGTGTACAGATTCCCGAGCTATAACCACCTGATGGCCTTCTGGTTTTTGATTGAGCCTTCCATTTATAAAATGGTTCGTGTTACAAGAGCGATATCAGCTGCCAAGAGGAATGAAGAAGTGGTTACACACGCACGTCCATCAACGGTAGGCTACGTTTCTTTTAACACGCAATCTAAACACAAACTGAAGGGAAAATGTTTCTCCAACATTTCATTGCTTTCGTGTAGGCTAAAAGGCTATAGTACTCAATCCTTTTTGAATACATCAGAGAACTAAAACAACTTAATGTTTTTCCCATGGTGTGCTACACTCATGACATTAATATAGTACCCTTTTTTTGTTTATCTTCCAGAGACAGCTGCTTCAGCCAATTGACGAGTTCTTCCTTTTTCTCTGCTTCCTGTCGGTGGGTTTGAAAGAGAGGGACCTTGCAAACCGCTTCAACGTACACCAGTCCACTGTGAGCCGCATCATTGCAACATGGACGAGTTTTCTTACAACTTTATTGGGGTCACAGTGCATCTGGCTTACACCTGCAGAAGTTCAAGCCCACCTCCCAGAGGCATTCAAAGATTTCCCAGACACACAGGTGATCCTAACCCCGGTTAGGTGCTTCGTTGTTGGAGTTTACCCCAGTGGACGAGAGGGTCGCCTCCCTACGCCTGCGGGTTATGGGGGGGAAAACTCTGACTGTTGTGTGTGCTTATGCACCCAACAGCAGTTCAGAGTATACGGCCTTCTTGGAGACCCTGGAAAGAGTCCTGTATGGGGCTCCTGAAGGGGACTCTTTAATCTTGCTGGGAGACTTCAACGCACATGTGGGCAATGATGGAGACACTTGGAGGGGCGTGATTGGGAGGAACGGCCCCCCTGATCTGAACCGGAGTGGTGGTTTGTTACTGGACTTCTGTGCTAGTCATGGATTGGCCATAACAAACACCATGTTCGAACATAAGGATGCTCATAAGTGTACGTGGTACCAGAGCACCCTAGGCAGAAGGTCCATGATCGATTTCGTTATCGTATCATCGGACCTGAGGCCGTATGTTTTGGACACTCGGGTAAAGAGAGGGGCGGAGTTGTCAACTGATCACCATCTGGTGGTGAGTTGGGTCGAGTGGCGGGGGAAGCCTCTGGATAGACCTGGTAAGCCCAAACGTGTAGTTCGGGTGAACTGGGAACGTCTGGAGGAGGCCCAAGTTCAGGAGGCCTTCAACTCACACCTCCGGCGGAGCTTTTCGGGCATTCCTGTGGAGGTTGGGGACATTGAACCAGAGTGGTCGGTGTTCAAAGCCTCTATTGCCGAAGCCGCGGCGGGGAGCTGTGGTCTCAAGGTCCTAGGTGCCTCAAGGGGCGGTAACCCTCGAACCTCCTGGTGGACACCGGTGGTCAGGGAAGCCGTCCGACTGAAGAAGGAGGCCTTCAGGGATTTGTTATCCCGGGGGACTCCCGAGGCAGTTGCAAGGTACCGACAGGCCCGAAGGGCAGCAGCCTCATCCGTGGCCGAGGCAAAGCAGCGGGTGTGGGAGAAGTTCGGAGAAGACATGGAGAAGGACTTTCGGGCGGCACCAAAGTTGTTCTGGAAAACTGTCCGACACCTCAGGAGGGGGAAGCAGGGAACCATCCAAGCTGTGTACAGTAAGGATGGGACGTTGTTGACCTCAACTGATGGAGTGTTAGGGCGTTGGAAGGAACACTTTGAGGAACTCCTGAACCCGACAACTCCGCCCTCTATGTTAGAGGCAGAGCTGGAGTATGACGGGGGATCAACACCAATCTCCCGGGGGGAGGTCACTGAGGTCGTCAAACAACTCCACAGTGGCAAAGCCCCGGGGGTGGATGAGATCCGCCCGGAAATGCTGAAGGCTCTGGGTGTTGAGGGACTGTCATGGTTGACACGTCTCATCAACGTTGCGTGGAAGTCGGAAACAGTACCGAAGGAGTGGCAGACCGGGGTGGTGGTCCCCCTTTTTAAAAAGGGGGATCAGAGGGTGTGTGCCAATTACAGAGGCATCACACTACTCAGCCTCCCCGGGAAAGTTTACTCTAAGGTACTCGAAAGGAGGGTCAGGCCGATTGTCGAACCTCAGATTGAGGAGGAACAATGCGGATTCCGTCCTGGTCGTGGAACGACGGATCAGCTTTTTACTCTCGCAAGGATCCTGGAGGGGGCCTGGGAATACGCTTATCCGGTCTACATGTGTTTTGTAGACTTGGAGAAGGCGTATGACCGAGTTCCCAGGGAGTTACTGTGGGAGGTGCTGCGGGAGTATGGGGTGAGGGGGTCTCTACTCAGGGCCATCCAATCTCTGTACTCCCAAAGCGAGAGCTGTGTCCGGGTCCTCGGCAGTAAGTCGGACCCATTTCCGGTGAGGGTTGGCCTCCGCCAGGGCTGCGCTTTGTCACCAATCCTGTTTGTAATATACATGGATCGGATTTCGAGGCGTAGTCATGGGGGAGGGGGTCTGCAGTTCGGTGGACTAAGGATTGCACCACTGCTTTTTGCAGATGATGTGGTTCTAATGGCTTCATCGGTCTGCGACCTTCAGCACTCACTGGATCGGTTCGCAACCGAGTGTGAAGCGGCTGGGATGAGGATCAGCACCTCCAAATCTGAGGCCATGGTTCTCAGCAGGAAACCGATGGACTGTCCACTCCAGGTAGGGAATGAGTCCTTACCCCAAGTGAAGGAGTTCAAGTATCTCGGGGTCTTGTTCTCGAGTGAGGGAACAATGGAGCGTGAGATGGGCCGGAGAATCGGAGCAGCGGGAGCGGTACTGCAGTCGCTTTACCGCACCGTTGTGACGAAAAGGGAGCTGAGCCAGAAGGCAAAGCTCTCAGTCTTCCGGGCCATTTTCGTTCCTACCCTCACCTATGGTCATGAAGGATGGGTCATGACCGAAAGAACGAGATCGCGGATACAAGCGGCCGAGATGGGTTTTCTCCGCAGGGTGGCTGGTGTCTCCCTTAGGGATAAGGTGAGAAGTTCGGTCATCAGGGAGGGACTCGGAGTTGAGCCGCTCCTCCTTCGCGTCGAAAGGAGCCAGTTGAGGTGGTTCGGGCACCTAGTTAGGATGCCACCTGGGCGCCTCCCTAGGGAGGTGTTCCAGGCACGTCCAGCTGGGAAGAGACCAAGGGGTAGACCTAGGACCAGGTGGAGGGATTATATCTCTTCGCTGGCCTGGGAGCGCCTTGGGATCCCCCAGTCAGAGCTGGTTGATGTCGCCAGGGAAAAGAAAGTTTGGGGCTCTCTGCTGGAACTGCTACCCCCGCGACCCGACCACGGATAAGCGGGAGAAGATGGATGGATGGACAGGTGATCCTGGATTGCACAGAGCTGAGGTGTCAAACACCATCCTCACTCCTCCTCCAAAGTTAAATGTATTCTACATACAAATCTCACTGCACCATGAAAGCCCTGGTTGGCATAGCCCCACATGGCGCAGTGACATTTGTTTCCAGTCTGTATGGTGGTTCTGTCAGCGACAAGGAGATTTTCAAACAATCTGGAATAGCTGCGTTGTTGACTGAAAACATGGCAGTGATGGTAGATAAGGGCTTCCTGATCAGCGATTGCTGCAAATGCAAAGTGTACTGCCCACCTTTTCTGTCAAAGCAGAAGCAAATGCCAGCCTATCAGGTGAGGGAGACACAGGCCATTGCCAGACTGAGGGTTCATGTGGAGCGTGTCATTAGGAGGATAAAAGAGAACAAACTTTTTGATGGTGTCATCCTCCTGTCCCATGCCTACAACATCAACCAACTGTTTGCAGTAGCATGTATGCTGTCAAACTATCAGAACAAAGCACTGGTCAAGAAATGGGTGAAATACGACAAGATGATGACACCTGTGCAGGTAGCTGTGATTAAGCTGGGTGAGCACACCGTAATCCCGTGTTGCCTGACACACGCTAGTGTTTTGTTTGAATAAATGGTAAATAGCAAATTACAATGCGTTGATGATTTCTTACAAATGCACTGATTTACTATTCATTACACAAATCACTTCACTTTATTGTCTTTTTAAATACAATTGTATATGTATTTACATATATGAAAAACAATATATATCAAAAACAAAATATTGAAATCACATTTTGTTGTCATTCAGAACACATGATTGAGGGATTGCCTCCTAAAAACAATTACGGCTGAGCCAGGGTCTAGCAGCTAACTACTTACAGAGTTAACAATGGCTACAGTGCCCACTACTTTTTTAATGACAGGTACTTCGGCATGTATGTGTAAAAAAAAAAAAAAAGTCTACTTTTTCTCTGTTTGCACTTCTGGATCTGTGTATATTCTTTGCACCAGGTAGTCCTCTTGTGCCCACACTACAAAATCACACCACTGCATCCCAGATACAAGAAGTTGACCCTGTACTTGCCAGTAATAGGCATGGCTTTTCTTGAGTTTAGGGGAGCCACATTCCATCTGCACATATTTGCAGTCGACATAATTTGGGACATTGGCACATTTGAATTCAACAAGGCCAAATTGGGGATATTCTGTTGGGTCAAAAACAACTCCATCAGGGGAGGCACCAAGCCAGGGCGTAGAGGGGTGAATGACAAGGCCACAAGGGGAGTAGTTCACGTTTGCCAGTCTACTGTATTCAGCTGCTACTGTGGGCTCCATCTCGGCACCTCTCCTCATTTCTGCAGTCTGCCTTGTACCTTTGAGTATTCGCTCTGCAAGAGTTAGCAGAGCTCTCACCTCTGACGTGACAAATCTCTCTTAACCTAGAGGCAGTAACCCTGGGTTTGCGGAGCAGATGCCACTCTGAGCTAGAGCTTTGCTCACGGGTAGCCTCCTCAATTTTGTGAGACATTTCCAAATCAACAGATAAGCTGTTCATATGTAGTTGCTCCTCTTCTGAGCACACCAGCGGTAAATCACATGGCAAGATCACATACCCCTCTATGGGCAAGTGGGGTGTTGGTGGTGTGTCAGTGTGAAGTGTGGTGTACCGAGACGTCAAAGCAGGCATCTGATAGGACAGAACACTGCCCTCCTGCACAATCCCGAAGGCACTTTCCACAAGGGGCTTGTCAGGTCTCATGTTCATTGTGGTCACAAGCGGCCTGTCTTCAATGCTGAATGCTGAGTATGCCTCCGTAACTCTGAACAGGCAGGGATCTGGTAATGGCCCCACCATGCCTCTGTAGAATCCACTCCTACAAAGAATGGCAAAGACAATATAGCACATTAATGTGACAATAAAGGTTAGGAATACAGCACCAGAATTATGAATTTTAAAAACACAGGAAACACAATTTTCCAGCTAAAATTACCTTACCTGCACCATCCTATTTGGTACAGGCTTGGTGAAGACCATGGAGTTGATGGGCCCTGGCTTCACACCCTTAAGGAAAAGACAATTACTGTTCGTTGAGTCACTTTAAAACAAAAACTCTGTGAAAGATTACAAGTATTTGAACCTCATTGAAATTACCATTGTTCGCGGCTTGTGCCATTGCTGTTCCGATTCAGTACAGCTATGCACAGGTGGCACAACTGGCATGTTCAGTTCAGTGTAGTGTGCTGTTTGGAACAGCAATACTACTGTGTGATTGCACAAAACAGTTCCTGCAACACAGGAGCACTGGTTGTGCGTGAGCACCACTGGTGATGAATCACGAAGCATTATCTAAAAAAGAGAGAAGAAATACTAGTGATTAGTAACCTCACTTGTTACTATGAGCCAGGAGGTTATGAGTAGAATTATTGGTTATTTTTACTGACCCATTATCCTAGAAGAAGCATGTATTCCTGAATGCTTAGTGTTACCCTCTTACCCTACAATACCACAATGAACTTTCTTTGGAAACTAAGATGCCTTGAAAATTGTATTAAAGAAGTTTTGACTATATATTTGAACCCCCAAACTTACACATCCATAATCAATGTAATAATATCTGACCAATCAGCTGTGATAAAGCAGGGAGAAGTAGGACACTGTTGAGATTCCCTTAAGGTAAACTAATGTTTAACTGAACTGAAACTCAATAAACAGGGGGGGAACAGTGTCAATGCTGCCTGCCTACACTCAAACTGTGTGCTGTCTCGCTCTTCCGCATTGACCTGTAGCACAAGGCTCTCACGCTGACCTGCCCTGTCAGCCTGTCTTTATTGGACACTGAATGAAGAAAAACAGAGCAACAGCGTTAGAGCTATACTCACGTCAACACATCTATGGCAACATTGCTTTACAAAAGCTGATACCATTATTATTAGTATTTGTTAGCAAAATGGCTAATGTTTTAAAGAATTAACACCAGAAACAGTACATAGCGTTACCCAGAGCCCTATAGTAGTCTACTATAGTAGTAGTATAATAATAATAATAATAATAATAATAGTAGTTATACTATAGGGCTCTGGCGTTACCTAGCTTTTGACAGCTAATGTTAGCGTAACCCGGAGCATAAGCTAGCTGGTTAGTACTGGTTACCTTCTTACCTTCATAGTTGTGTATATATAACGCAGCATATAATTTGAAGCCTTTATCGAGTTTGCTGGCTGGGGCTTTAGTCGTCCGGCAAATCCGATGAACATCTGACATTTTTAATTTCGGAAGCTCTTGTAGGCAGCGGGTGTAGAAGGTCGTCATTTTCAAACAGGAAATGAATCGGCCGCTATGAGTAGAATGCGGAAGTGACTGTGCATGTAGCCTATTGGAACGGCACTTATCATGGCTGCCACCGACGTATTTCCGGGTCATTTCACTTGGTTAGGAAGATTCCTAAACTAAATGGACTATTGGAACGCAACCCAGTAGCCTACTGGAGATCGTTGTTGTTAGCTTCTGGTGCTAGCGAGCTACGCTAACAGATATAAGGAGTTTTTTCAACAACAAAGTGCCAGACTGAGAGACTCAGTGAGCTAAAGGACTCTCAGTGTCATCTCAGTGGGTCTCAAACGTTTTGGTCACCATTAATGTAAACAATTATTTCCGAGGCACACGTTTATATGATCATTATAGTTATACAAAAATAAGAGAATAAATGAAAAACAGGTATGAAATACTATAACTAAAAAAAGAATAAAGTTTAAAAGGGTGAAAATATCCATAAAGAAAAAGTAAATCTGTTTACAGTTCTGTTTCATCTGGGTGTTGAGAGATGTATCCATAGATCTCTCATTTTGCTCTCAAAGTGCACCAGATTGATGCTTTTAACTTCAATATTTAAAAATAAATCTTCCCGGGGGAGCTTGCCCCCGAGAAGACACCACACCACCTATAAAAATAGCACTTTACCCCTGCTTACACCTATATGCCGTGAGCTGATTATCGAGCCTTCATTGTAACAGTCACACTGTGTATATGCGTGGGGATTGTTGCAGTAGAACATTCCTCTGTAGTGCCCGGTACATTAATGGGAAACCCTAAATGTTTGAGCACCCTCTATGAAACGTCAAGCTACCCCACAGCACCCCAAAATAAATCTCTGGCGCCGCCACTGAGCCCGACTTTTTTTTTTCTCCAAAGGGGGGGCCTGACAGAAAAAGTTTGAGAACCACTGATTTAGACCAATCACAGCGTCACACTCTGCCGCCTATTCTGGATTTGTTTATTGTGCATTCTGTAGACTCCCTTTTCTGTTTGAATTACAAAATGGACATCAGAAATTGGCTTAAAAGGTCTAAGGATTTATTAAAACGAAATGGCGATGAAAGAACTGCAGCCGATGGTGCTGCCGTTGCAGCAGCACGCCAGTTTGACCTCGGCAAACCCCGGGGCTGAGTTAGCGAGCCCAATCCTTGACTCATCAAGGCGGCCGCCACCAACGCTGTCCTCCGAGGCACAGCTCCTTGTGCCCCTACCATCACCACCTGCGTTGCCACACCCTGTACCACACCCGCCAGCGTCCTCCTCCTCCTCCTCCTCCTCCGTGCCGGTGCCTCCACTACAGACGCTACCTTGCAGCACATCAACAGGTACCAATGGCGCGGGAAGGGGGGTGCTGAGGGCGCTGCAGCACCCCCTAGCGGCAGGCAGGGGGTGCGGAACTCCCCTGTCTGAATTATTATTTGATGGTTATTGCTGCTCCCGCTGTGCATAATCTGTGTAATATGTAGCCAATAAATTCCACATTGTTGGTAAAATAATATTTTGGCCAGCCCCGAATGTTTTTTCTGTAGCCCCGGACAATTCTACCTCAATAATATAATACATTAACCGTGCTTTACGTGAACCTCATCAAGACACTAGAGAGGACGACAGGACTGTAATTTCCCGTGTTCAGTGAATGCAACAGAGGCAAGACACCCGACCAATCAGAGAGTTACATGAAAATGTGTGTGTGTGTGTGTGTGTGCGTGTGCGTGCGGAAATAGCGCATTTAGTGTGTGTGTGAGAGTGGGAGAGAGGGAGGGAGAGAAGAGAGAGGGACCGGTGCCAGCAGCAGGGACCGTGTTGTTAGCATCTGGTTAGCTAGCTGCACTAACGGACATACGGAGCTGTTTGTTCCACAATAGCAACAGCACAGACATAGGCCTTTAGAGAACATCTGTTGCACACGGGGTGGTGCCACAGGTCTACATTTACATGAAACGTCCCGATGGATCATGTTCATGTCAACAGAGAATTCCAGAGACAATGGGCTTACTGATGAAGTCAGGAAAGTGTGTGAAATAGAGAGCCACAGTGACGCGTCCTAAAACCCGGAAGTAAACTCCTTCCTGTTCCCTCGACAAAAAAGCAATGCAATTTCTCCTTAAGATTTTGTAAAATAGCTGGAAATAAGGTCTGTGGTTGAAACACATTTAAGAGACGGATCACGTTTTGTTCAGTCGGATCATAAATCTAATTGATGGATTTATGATCAATAGATTTATGATTCGAAAATTATAAAAGTAGGGTCTTATCTTCTTTCTTTCTTACAGTGCAGATGCTTTTCTGCTTGCTCCTGCCTCTGCTTACTTTTTATGCTGATTTTCCTATTCTTATTCTCTGAAAACTTCGAGCAGCAGCTCCTGGACATTAAAATATCACTGGGACAGTTCATCTTCGTAAATAGACGGAGGGTTTCAGCCATATTTCAACATTTTTACGACGACCTCAGTCTTACAGTAGCGTGGCCTAGCAACAGCTAAAGCCTGGTAGGCTACTGCATGCTATTTAGCTTAAGCTAGTTGGTAGCAAAATGCCTCCGTTCTCTACAGATGACTTCCACAAACTTATACAGAAGATAGCTGTGTTGGAAATGAAAATGCAACGGTTGGAAGTTAACGTGGAAATGAATGGACTATGTCATGGGAATGACACCACTTTACCAGTGTTGCAAAATAATGGAGAAGGGTATGCTAACTCACAGCTAGTTAGCAGCTACAAGGATTCCAAGGAACAGGAGGGCTGTGTACCGGGTAATACATCTACAAGTGGTAGTCCTCCCTGGAACTCTCTGGGTGCAAAGCCTAAGAGTAAATCATTTCCATGGGATTTGGGAGGACGGATAACAGGCAGAGCCCAGCGCTCTCAAATCTGTGATGCGACCGGCTGGCCTGCATTGTTATCACCCAGGAAGAGTGCCTCTTCAACCCCTATTCATACTAGGAAACAGCAGTGGACAGCTGCTAAAGGGAGAACTACAAAAAATCCTCCTAAACCACCAAGTGTGCCAATCCAGAACAGATACGCTCCGCTGACCGAGAACCGGAGATCTGATGACCTGGATAACCTGTCCTCTTCACACAGCAGGGTAAGGACCAATAGCTACTCCAAAAGTAAAAGGCTAGAGGGAAAGCTAACGACTGGGCCTGAAACTCTGATTGTGGGTGACTCTGCTGTAAGAGATGTAAAAGGTCTGTGTAATAAGAACAACACCAAAGTACTCTGTTTTCCCAAGGATGTGGTCTCTGACTTGGCTGAGAAGATCCTGCATATTGGGGCTGAACATCCGAGTGAGAAGAATGTGGTACTGCACATTGGAACAAATGATGTTGTGAAACAACAGTCAGAAGTGCTGAAAGAAGACTTTAAATGTTTGTTGGAAACTGCCAGCTCTCTAAATGCAGTGGTGTTCATCAGTGGCCCTCTACCGCCAGTCAGAAGAGGAGTGGAGAGATTCAGCAGATTGTTTGCACTGAATACCTGGCTTTCAACTGTCTGTACTGACCATTCTGTTCATTTTATTGACAATTTTAACTTTTTCTGGGACCGCAGACATCTTTTCAAGGCAAATGGAGTTTGCCTGAACAAGTCAGGAGTGAAATTGTTTATCTCTAACATATTCAACTGCCTGCATTATCAATCTGTTCCCTCTGCCAAGGACAAGCGGCAAGAGGAATCAAAACAGGAGAAAGACACAACACATCGCGCAGAAAACCCTGAAGAATTATCACTGCACCCGCCTGAGGAATGTTCTGATTATGGGAGACACATGGAGGAGTGTCCCCCCCCCCCCCCCCCCCCTGTCAACGCCTTTGAGGATACTCCGTTCACCCTTTCACCCTCGCCCACCCTCCTGGGGATCGTTGAACACATGAAGGAGATGCAGAGGGTTGGCACCGATTCCTTCCTGGAGTTCAAAGACCAAACTAAGGCGATACGCAGGGCTGGCACCATGTCCTTTACCCCCGCTCCTCAGCGACGCCCACCAAAATCACTGCAGAGACGCGCACCATCTCCCCCGTCTTCATCACCGTGCCTACGTCAACCACCTCCCCCCCCTGGCAGCATGTCCTCTACCCCCGCACCATCTCCCACATCTCCATCACCGTGCCTGCATCGGCCGCCTCCCCTCCCTTCGAGAGGGCATCTGCAGTCTCCGAAGCCTGATAAGGATGTGTGTGTACTAAACGCTGCAAACTGATATTTGCTGGGTCCAGGCTCAAGGGCGTATGGCACTCTCAACTCTTTCCAGGACATGCCGGGGCCCTGTCTGCCTATAGCTTTGCCGATATCTGTGTTGATAGGTAATAGATTAAGAGCGGTGAATCATCTTAGATACAGGAAGCGCTCAAACGTTTGTGTGAGTTTATCTAATTTAGCAGTGATTCCATGTCAGCCACAGCTTGTTACAAAAAACATGACTGATAGTGTGTTTGACAAACTTAAACTAGCTTTATTAAATGTCAGGTCTTTGGCAGGAAAAACATTTTTAATCAATGATTTTATCACTGAGCACAATCTCGATTTTATGTTTTTAACAGAAACTTGGATTGAACAAAATAACATTACATTGCAGCTGTTCTTATCGAATCAACCCCTCCCAACTTTAGTTTTATGAGTCAGGAAAGAATGCATAAGAAAGGGGGTGGAGTTGCTATTCTGTTCAATGATTCCCTTCAATGCAGGAAGACATCGTATGGAAACTTTGATTCTTTTGAATATGTGGCCCTTCAGCTGAAATGCTCCTCTCGAGCTCTGTTCCTAAATATCTATAGACCACCCAAATACTGTGCAAGCTTTTTTGATTACTTTACTGAACTGCTGTCTATAGTGTGTATTGACTTTGACCGTCTAGTCATTGTTGGTGATTTTAACATCCATGTTGACAACCCCCAGGACAGAGGGGCAAAATAACTGTTTTGTGTTCTTGATAGCTATGGACTGACTCAGCATGTGACGGAGCCCACGCACAATAAGGGGCACACTCTGGACTTAATTATCTCAAAGGGTCTGAATATCTCTAAGGTTGTGGTGACTGATGTTGCACTCTCTGACCATTCCTGTGTTTTCTTTGAGAGCTCTATTTTTGTTCACAAAAATGTTCAAAAAGAGGTAACCACAAAGCGATATTTAACTGAAAATACTAGAGAAATGTTTACTCAGAATCTTTCTTCCACACTTGCCCCTGCTAATATCTCAGTAAATGAGCTAGTAGATCATTTTAATTCAAATATTAAAAATGTTATAGATGCCATTGCTCCAACTAAGGTAAAGGAAGTTTCTGGCAAGAAAATATCTCCATGGAAAAAGGCCATGAGCGTGAAAACAGAAAAAAGAGAATGTCGAAAAGCTGAACGCAGGTGGCGAAAAACAAATCTCCAGGTTCACTTTGAAATCTATAAAGAGAGACTTGGCCTTTATAATTTGGAATTGAAAAACGCACGACAATCATTCTTCTCTGACATCATTACCAAAAACAAAAACAACACACGTGCCTTGTTTGCTACCGTCGACAGACTAACTAACCCCCCAGTGTCAGTAGCCTCTGAATTTCTATCCACCAGGGCGTGCAATGATTTTGCCTCCTTTTTCACTGACAAAATTCAGAAAATCAGACAAGCAGTCAGTGCCTCTGCATCAGGAACAGCAAATGTGTTGTCTCTGTGTCCACTTCACATCAATTCAAACACCATGACACAATTCCATCAGATTAATGATAAAAACCTAGAGGACATTATACAACTTCTGAAATCCTCCTCCTGCTGCCTTGATATTATTCCAACAGGATTTTTTAAAGGTGTTTTGCCTTGCATGGCCTCAGATCTACTTCATATAGTAAACAAATCTCTTCACTCAGGTATTTTTCCACAGGCCCTGAAAACTGCAGTCATTAAACCGCTCTTAAAAAAGAATAATCTAGATGCTTCAGTAATGAACAATTACAGGCCCATATCAAACCTCCCATTTCTAGGTAAAATCATTGAAAAAGTTGTTTTTCAACAGTTGAGTAATTTCTTGCATTTAAATAACTTTCGATTTGTTCCAGTCAGGCTTTCGTCCAAACCACAGCACTGAGACTGCTCTTGTAAAGGTCTTTAATGACATCCACTTAAACACAGACAGTGGCAGAACTTCAGTGTTAGTATTATTAGATCTCAGTGCTGCGTTTGACACTGTTGACCACAACATATTACTAGACCGACTGGAAAACTGGGTGGGACTTTCGGAAACAGTTCTAAATTGGTTTGAATCCTACTTAAAGGACAGAAACAACTTTGTTTCTATAGGTAAATACACATCTGAGTTGACAAATATGACATGTGGGGTTCCTCAAGGCTCCATCTTGGGGCCTCTTCTCTTTAACATCTACATGCTACCACTGGCTCAGATAATGAAAAACAACAAAATAAGTTACCATAGCTATGCAGATGACACACAAATGTACATAACAATTTCACCAGGAGACTATGCACCAATTCAAACACTGAGTAAGTGCATTGAACAAATCAATGACTGGATGTGTCAGAACTTTCTCCAATTAAACAAAGATAAAACTGAGGTAATGGTTTTTGGAGCCAAGTCAGAACGTATAAAAGTTAGCGCTGAGCTTCAGTCTGCAATGTTCAAAACAACAGATAAAGCCAGAAATCTAGGTGTAGTCATGGACTCTGACCTGAGTTTCAACAGTCACATTAAAACAGTTACTAAATCAGCCTACTATCACCTAAAGAATATATCTAGGATTAAAAGACTAATGTCACAGCAGGATTTGGAAAAACTTGTCCATGCTTTTATCTTCAGTAGACTCGACTACTGCAATGGTGTCTTCACAGGTCTCACTAAAAAATCTATTAGGAAGCTGCAGCTGATTCAGAACACCGCTGCTCGAGTCCTCACTAACACTAAGAAAGTGGATCACATCACTCCTGTTCTGAAGTCTTTACACTGGCTTCCTGTGTGTCAAAGAATAGATTTCAAAATACTGCTGCTGGTTTATAAAGCACTGAATGGTTTAGGCCCAAAATACATTTCTGACCTCCTGCTAAATTATTAATCATCCAGATCTCTCAGGTCTTCAGGGACTGGTCAGCTTTCTGTCCCCAGAGTCAGAACTAAACATGGTAAAGCAGCGTTCAGTTATTATGCTCCAAATATCTGGAACAAACTCCCAGAAACCTGCAGGTCCGCTGCAACTCTGACTACTTTTAAATCCAGGCTGAAGACTTTTCTTTTTGTCGCTGCTTTTAATTGAACTATTCATATCTTAGACTGCACTGTAACTTTTATCCATGTACTTTTTCTTTTAATGTTTAATTGAACTATTCATATCTTAGACTGCACTGAAACTTTTATCCATGTATTTTTTCTTTTAATGTTTATTTTATTAGCTTTTCTTTTTAATGACTGATTTTAAATGCCTTTTTCTTAATGTCTTTCATTTTTTGTAAAGCACTTTGAATTGCCTTGTGTTGAAAAGTGCTATATAAATAACCTTGCCTTGCCCTGCCTTGCCTAGCCTAGACATGGATGTGATCCGGCTGAACAAAACGTGATCCGTCTCTTAAATGTGTTTCAACCACAGACCTTATTTCGAGCAATTTTCCAAAATCCTATGGAGAAATTGCATTGCGTTTTTTGTCGAAGGAACCGGAAGTGGTAAAATGCTGATTTACTTCCGGGTTTTAGGACGTGTCACTGTGGCACTCTATAGGTGGACGTTTTAGAATGCAATATCAAGACGGAGACATTGGACTAGTCAACCTGACATCCACGGCTGACCTTGAAGATTTGACAACTATCAAGGTCATCCAAATACCTGATGATGGTGTCCAAGAATACATCTTTACCGTCTATGAAGAAGCAGCGTCTGCTCAATCAGACGATACTGACATCTTGTCCACACCCTCCAGCTCAGTCTCTACAAGAACTCGTATCTGGTTGAAATGATTGAACTGACACAAAAGGCCAACCTTGTTCAAAGATTGCAATGCTAGGGATTGAACTGCATTTTTCGTTGCTTAATTGCTTTGGCCTCTGTATGTTTCATTTGAAGTTAAAAAAGAATGGGACTTCACAGATTCTGGTAATGCTACTTAAACCCTTCTTAATGGCTAATACATGTTTATCTGAAGTTGTAATTAAGAGCTGCAGAAAATATTGTTGAAGTGTTTAAAAATGTAAAGAAAAACAAGATGTCATGCACACGTTCTAGTCTTTAATTAAAAGGCAGCCAGGTTTAAACGCATGACATATTTACATTTTAAAGGAGAGATATGCAAGCTAGTTTAACATGTTCATATGCATATTTGTGATGTATTTGGTTAAGGCAGGGGTCTGCAACCCGCGGCCCTTTAAGCCCTCTGCTCTGGCTCCCTTGAGCTTAGACAAAAATAAGAAGGAAATAAAATAAAAGTATTTGTAGGACTATTTATATTTTGTTGCATGGTTGAAAATGTTTCGTATCTTGTATTTTGAGGTGATACTGTGACACATAAATAAAAAACAAAACGGTTTTAATTAGGTCAACTAAAATATGCGTCACATCCTGCTACGGTCCCGCGCGAGCGTCTTTTCTTGGAGGCGAATAACCTGACCCCCGGCTCGATGAGCGAACTATGGATACATCAAAGAAAAGTACCGGAGGAACACAGGATTTAATTCTGTGTGGACAGAGTTATACTGTATGTATGCTTTCACAGCAAACAATGCTGGTTTACCGGTATGTTTGATATGTAGAGAGAAGTTGTCAACGGTGGTGCAGCCTTTACGTATCGAGGAACAACAAGGGAGAGGAAGACAGCTGACGATCTTCAGTCATAATTCAATGGGGTATGTAATTTATTTCAGAAAACACTTTTTGTTATATTCCATGGAATGCTCTTAACGTCCCGATAGCAATGAATATATTAAATGCTTTGACAATAAATACATTAAAAAATTAATCTGTGGAAGCCGTAGTACTGTAAAAAGCACGACCAATCATCTGAGCCGGCCCGGCTAAAATAACTGGATGGCCTAACTGCCTGTCAGCCTTCCATCTGTGCACAAACTTATCTCGTGCCCTCATTGGTCATGTACGCATTCGTGTGTGTTGGAGGAGAGACTCTGTAAGAAAGTCTGAAGGAAGAGGCATATTTTTTTCGGTTGTGAACTTTCAAATTCTAGCGCACTCGAGCTGGTTTCTCCATTCTTACCTACCCTACCTTTAACTCTTTTTAGGGTGCAGTTTTATGTTTTATTAATTTCAAAGTGGGCCCATTGTAATAATTTTTTTTTTTCCTTCAAATGTGCAGAGGACTCCCCAAGTGCTGTGTTTCATTTATTTTAAAGTAGGCCCGTGTATTATTTGTAATTCTCCTTATAAGAGTTATTTGTTTCTTATTAGAGGTTAACAGTTTTATATCATGTAATAAATAGCCTAATAAATGCAAAAAAACTGTAGTTTTTGTCTGATATAACAATAAAAAACTATGAAATATGTTTTGCGGCTCCGGACATGAATTTGGAAAGGGAGCAAAATGGCTCTTTTGGTCAAAAAAGGTTGCAGACCCCTGGGTTAAGGCTACAGGAGAGTTTTGTAAAAAAAAAAGCCAAAGTGATCTTGATTTACTTAAGTGCAAATTTGTTGCATAATTTACTCAATTAATTGTATTAATTTATTGATGAATTTATTTAAAAAATATTGTATTTTATAAAACAGAATAGGTGATGCATATTTTAAAGACATCCCAATAAATGTTAAGGTCTTTTGAAGAGAATATTCCTGTCTTTATGTGAACTGAGCTAAACAAAGTGTTATAAGTCAAATGTAATTTGTTTACAGTAAACAAAACACAGTATTGTATTGATGTACATTAAAGTGTTTGCTTTGTAATAAAAGAAAAATATTTTAAGCTATAATAAAAAATATTGCCTGCAACAAAATGAAGTATTTTTTTTAATTTGTTTTCACAAACTTAAAAACTCTACTTAGATCTAATATAAATATGAGGTTAGTCCAAAAGGAAAAATTAAGTTGTAACAAATGTTGTGTGGTCTTCAGAATGAATCATCTTATTACTTTGTGTGAATGTAAATATATATCTTAGACCGAAGCAATATTTTTCACTTAACTCAACTTAATTTTTTTAGGTTGAAAAATCAAGTTGGAATAAACAAAAAGAATTAGCTGTAACAAATTAGCGAATTTTTTTTAAGTTAGTCCAAAGTATCCATTTTTTCAGTGCACTGAAAAAAGTGCAACGACTGTGTCATTTAATCAAAGTACATTTTTAAATTGGTCTAATTAAGAATCATGGTTTCCGTTTTTGACATGATTTTTTCCGTTTGCCCAGAAGACAGCATTTAGATGCGCAGCTCCACTGTCTTGGAATAGTCTGCAATTGAAATGGAAACTGAGCAATCTGGTGCCACTAAATGTTTTTGAAGCTCGGTTGGATGCTACTCAATCGGAAGCTGTACCTGTTCATGTGGATAGTTATGTAAATTGTAAATCCCTGTAATGATGCTGTATGATGTCCTTTTTGTTGTTCTGTTTATGTTTTTATGTTTCATGCGGAACCTACTTGAGCAGGTCTCCCTTGAAAAAGAGATCAATGATCTCAATGGGATACACCTGGATAAATTAAGGTTTGAAATGAAAAAAATGGCGAATACAGTCGCTGGTTTATTTATGTCTGTCGGCCGTTGTTGTGAGTGTGGAGTGAGCATATACAACGTTAGCTTAGCCTGGTCGACCCAATCTCCATTCAGAAAACACGCATTTTAAAAGGTGTTTCGCCTGCTGTCTTGTTTGCAGACTTGTCAAAGCATTAATTCATGGTTTTTACTAACCGGTATCAGTATGTTGTTACTTCGGCATCATTTAGAAACGTGTATTACAATTTAATCACGGTAAAATATGTTCATTTTGTTGTAGTTGTAGCTCCCTAGCCAGCGCGTCTCGTTTGAATGATGCGAGTAAACACAGCTGGCAGCCGCGGTGAAACTCGAGCGTTTATGCTACGTTCACACCGGACGCGATGCGACGTTTGGGGGCGGCGCGATTACATGTAAAGTCAATGCAGAGACACGATCAGACGCGAATTCGCTCCGACGGCGCGCATGAAGCGGTGGACGCGGCGCGAATCACGCGATTGAGGCAATTGAAGGGGGCCGCGTCAAACGCGAGAGTTCAATTTTTTCAACTCAGGCGTCAAATTCACGTGACGCGTTCTCGCGGAAGCCAATCAGCGGTGAGGATCTCAGCCTGCCGTCACTGACGTTCAACCAGAAAACATCAGCCATTAGCTGTTAGCAGTTAGCACACAGAGATCACAGCTCCTCATATCTGTTCAGAAACTGGACAAAAGTTAAACAAGAACAAACCACAGACTGTCTGTGTCATGGCGAATACAGTCGCTGGTTTATTTATGTCTGTAGGTCGTTGTTATGAGTGTGAAGTGAGCATATACAACGTTAGCTTAGCCTGGTCAACCCAATCTCCATTCAGAAAACAAGCATTCTAAAAGGTTTTTCGCCTGCCGTCTGTCTGCAGACTTGTCAAAGCATTAATTCATGGTTTTTACTAACCGGTATCAGTATGTTGTTACGTCGGCATCATTTAGAAACATGTATTACAATTTAATCACGGTAAAATATGTTCATTTTGTTGTAGTTGTAGCTCCCGAGCCAGCGCGTCTTGTTTGAATGATGCGAGTAAACACAGCTGGCAGCCGCGGTGAAACTCGAGCGACTAGAGCGATGCGATAGGAGCGTTTAGAGCGAAGCGAATATTCGCATCGCGTCCGGTGTAAACGTAGCATAACAGCTAATGGCTGATGTTTTCTGGTTGAACGTCAGTGACGTATTAGAGTCACGTTTCTGAATTGGACACTCTGAGTCAACACATCCTCACTCCCAGGTCGGCCTATGTTGACGTTATGTCAAGTCCTGTGTCGACAGTAAGGGGAATACTTACTTCCAGGTGTACAATTCTCCGTTATCCAATGAGAATGGACGCTCACATTGCCTTTAAGGGCAGCCGACACAAACGAATGCCGTGCTTCCATGAGCGTCCATAGAAGCATATGGACATCCCGGAAAGCTGAAAATGGACGTTAAGGGCCCTCCCCTTGCGTTGAAAATGGACGCTAAGGCCCCCCCCCCTTGCGTTGGAAAAAGCCGACACAGGACTTGACATAACGTCAACATAGGCCGACCTGGGAGTGAGGATGTGTTGTCTGAGTGGATGCAGTCACAGCCAATCGGAGTCTGATTCAGAGGGTTGCCTGTCAGTTCCGTTGCCTGTCAGTTGCGTTGCTATGGTTCCGTTGTTATGTGTATTGAAACGAGAGCCGGTATAATTCCACGCGCGAAAACAAAATAAAAAATGTACGTTATTTTAATGTCTTAAAAGTAGACTGAGGTATGAAGGGTTAACGTTACATCTTAAGATAATTTGTAGTCATGTTCTGTATACATACTAACATATAAGGGTATACTTAGTGTGGTTACTCCATGTTTACTAGCTATAACGTTACATCACTCTTTTTCACTTCTTACTCAGTCAGCCAGAGTGCAGATATCACTATTAGATTCACAAACCTGAAACATCATCCATTTCTTCACTGCTGGTGATGACATTGTTGTCAGCTGCTGATACTGCTGCTGCTGCAGCTTGTGGCGCATGCTTCGATGAAAATAACTTTCTAATATCCATAACTTTATAGGCTATTAGCTTAAAACTCGTCAGGCACTAGGAAGGATCACTTCTTCTTCAGGACAGGGAAAGCTACGCAGTGCGCAGGCTACTGTCCTGCAGCGGCTGCCTCTCTGGTGGACTCCGGTACTGCACATTACTCCCGAGACGTTTTTTAAAAAAAAAGCTTTTCAGAAAACATCTGGGGCTTGAGCCCAAGTAGCCACCCCCTAGCGCCACCACTGGTTACGTGAAGCCCGCAAAAGCTGCGCCGCATTTCGTGTTGATCGGGATTTATAAAGGGAAACCGGCGTAGGAAGTGCCATACACACTTTCCTCGCAATGTTTTCTGAATCGGAACATTTCTGTACCTATTTTTTGGATTTCTACTACGTAAGCAACCTTCCCACGTGAATCCTACGCACGGTGTTATAAATGAGGCCCCAGGACACTAGAGCAGTGATTCCCAAACTTTTTGTGCCCAAGGCACACCAAAGGACACCGATTGTGCAAAATAGCCCTTATAACACGTGTTATTACTCATATCATGTAAAATATCTGTAAATGTGCATAATTATTTACTAATGCCAAATAAAATGTGACAAAGACAACTATATTACTCGTGAAATATTTATTAACGAAATATTTCAGAAATTAATTTGAAACTTTATCAAATTAGGCTTAATCAAAGCAGCAACACACTCATTTAAACCAGACAGGTCACAACATTAAAAATGAGGCAAAGGAAACTCAGCAGAAATTCAGCACAGAGAACTGTCAATGCAAGGAAGCTGCATTGTCCATGGTCCTGAACTACAAATTATAAATGTAACATTTCAGCAATCAGCATTGAAACATGTGCTATTGTAAATATTTTTGCCGATTTACAAATTAGTGAGATACATGATGTGCCTGTCGGGGCGCACAGGATTTTTTAATCCTTGGTGGCACTGAGGAGAGGGCCACTCGCAAGTCCTGTTCAACAGAGAGCCGTGTATGGCAAGCCATTTGAGTATTTATTCAATTTCCTTGATATCAGACGGCAGCGGACTACACTAGTTGGCTCTTTGATTTCACTTGTTAGATATATGGTCAAACTAGTTAGGCACTCTGCTTTACTAGTTGAATAAAACATTTCACTAGTCGCTCTTTTTCAGCAACTAGTGGCACTTTTGTCCGACTAGTTAACACGTATGCCTTACTAGTGACGCCAGGAGCAGCACTAGTAGCGCCAAAGTCCCAACGTGTAAGCTTTTTGATTAACTAGTGGCCCTCTGACCGTACTAGTGACCCTAAAAGTTTTACAAGTTAACTAGTGCACTGCAAAAGCTCTGACATGTTAACTAGTCACACAAAAGAAGCACAACTAGTTAACATGTCAGAGATTTTGCAGCGCACTAGTTAACTAGTCGCACCCAGAATCACTCACTAGTTAACTAGTAAAGGCAAAATGTTCACTAGTTAACTAGTTGACGCCTCTTTTGACCTTACTAGTTAACTAGTGGGGCTCAAAATGTCTACACGTTAACTAGTGAACCCGTTGCCTTTTACTAGTTAACTAGTGAGAGAAGTTTAAATTCCACTAGTGAACTAGTGAGGCTTAAAATGTTCACTCGTAGCACTAGTGGATCCCAAATGTGCACTAGTCACACTAGTTGCACAGAATGCTAATGAGGAGGAGGGGAAAGAACGCATCGAGGTCTCCTATTGGCCCTAAGATATAGAGCGCCACCCAGCCCAAATAGTTTATTTAAAAGCTTAAATACACTGTTTTAAAATATGACCATATTTACAAAAATATAAAACAAAAGTATTTGTGTTATTATGATCATATGACTGTATATCAAATTAGGTAAGAACATTGAAGACTTTCTTAAAATTAGAAAGTTGCCTTAGGACTGCAGGCAGGAATATAGATCCTCTTTAAAACATTTTATTAAACTTCTATTTGAAAGGTGCTTGGATTAGATTAGCATTGTGATAACAGAGGGACATTATTGATGGATAGAAAGAGGAAGTAACGCTCTTCGGATCACAGCTTTGAGAGATCGCCGTGACTTCCGTAAATATTAGTCTTGGCAAATATGGAGAGGTTGTTTATCTTCATACGGATCTATCGTTACCCTGATTTTAAGATCTGTCCAGTGTTTCTGCTTTATTCATTTCATGAGCACCGCTGATAAAATGTCTCACGATCACTTCCTCTACTTTTGTGTCTCGAGTGCCGGTGTTCTCACACATAAGCATACGCACACTCGCATCAACAAAAACAAACACACGCACACACACACACACACACACACAAAGCGGAGCGAAGCAGAAACATGTATTTTTCTAGGCAAAACACACACTGACTGACTTCCCACGGACAATATGTTAACAGTAGGCATAAATACCCGACTGATGCACCTCACGTCTTCAAGACGTTGCTAAAAACACCGCAGAAGAACACCCCCTCAGGCTCTCCCTCACAGAGCTGAACTGACCAATCAGGTCCCGCCTGCTTCATTTGCATATAGAGGCTCACTAGTGAACGTGTATGGCCTTCACGTTCACTAGTGAGCCATATGAACTGCAACTAGTTAACTAGTGGATGAATATCGGTCTCCTATTGGCTCTTAAGATAGACCTCGCCCATCAATCTTCACAGAAGTTCAAACACAAACATGGGAACCGTAATATGTGATTTTCACAGAGCATGCACCCCTTAAGCCCCGCCCCCGAGCTCCCACTATCGGCTCAGTAGAATGAATGGAGACAGAAAATAAATCGAGATTCGGCTTTTAGTGCATTTTACAACTTTAAGGACTTAATGATTATAATAAGGGCTATCAAATAGTTCATACTGAAATACTGAATGAACTTTACTTTTGAAATGATTTCTCACAAAAACCTTTCTAAATTATAATAAATTATTAAAAAAGTTTTAGTCAATACGTTTTTCTGCCTAAAATAGTTGAAATTGAACGTAAACTATATGAAACACCAGATGCATGGCAATTAACCCATTTTTGCCCGCTATTTAAATTGACTTTGGTTAGTTAATACAAATATTGATATTATATATATATATAGCATATAATTGATGCAGTCTTTCTGAACACTTTTTTAAAAAAATACTGCAAATAAAGAATATTTAAAATGTTCTGCACAGATAGTGCCCTAACTTACAGCAGTTGAAAATATTTGTGGCTCTCTAGATAAAGGGCGTTGTATGGTTGCTTGTATTATCCTCAGATAGTGGTTTGTTTAAATAACTAGTGACATTTTAATAAATATTGCAAAAAAGGGCTCCAAAAAAGGCATATATATATATATATATATATATAACCTGGCCGGCTTAGCCAGTGTGTATTTCTTCAAGCACCACAAGATTCATAGTTTATAAAGTACAATTCTGGGCCATTGATTGTGTCATTTCTTCAAACACATACAGTAAAAATGCCTGTTTTTGAAGCCTTAAAATGGTGCAGGAAAAGGACTTTATATTGGGTTATACTTAAAGACAGAACTATTCAGTTAAGACAAGAGAAAAAAGGAAATACAATTTTTATAATGGGTGATTTAACATTAATGACAGACGTAATTTGAAGTCCCTGGCACTCAGACTCTAGAGGGGTCATGTTGTGATCATGGGGCATCACCCTTACAGCATCAGGACAATATCATATGGAGTCAGACACTGGAAGGGTGCTGGAGGCGTTGACTGGGACTGATGGAAGGATGAGGCTGATGAGACTGAAGAATCTGCGAGGAATGAACTAGCGGCTGAGAAATAATCATATATTAAAAGATAGCAGCTTCATAAGAAGCCAACAAGAGTGACAGAGTGTGTCAGTGTGCTGAAGGATAGACCAGCTAGCCAGACTCTAAAGACTTTCCAAGGTGTACAATTCTGCTGCCGGAGTACTGACTGGAAATATTGCTGATATCATGTCTACCATATCCTCTTAAAGTACTCTGTCCACCAATATCAGTCTCATGAAGAAAGGTTTTTTAACGCTTATTCAAAATAGCAGAGAAACATGCATTCTTGTTCTCAGGAGGGGACATTGACAGAGGATTACTGGAAAAGTACACAGTAAGTACTTCATAGTACTTGTGGGGGTAGTTTCAGTAGTACTGAGTCCAACAGGATCAATCTCACGAAGAACTAATGGCAACAAAAAAGAATTCCCTCATCAAACTTAGCAGAAGTGGCTTGATGTTGTTCTCAGCAGGGACTTTGACAGAGTATTTCTCAAACAATACACAGTAAAAGTAAATGTATTGTAAGTAGTAGGCTAACTAATACAAAGTCAAACAGTATCAATTTCATTAAGAACTAATGGTAAAATAAAATTATATTTTTTATCATTCATCAAAGACAGCAGAAAACATGCATTATGTAGCCTACTAAGGAGGGGACTCTGACAGAGGATTACTCACAAAGAACACAGGAAAAGTACTTCATTTTATTTCTGGTAGAAGTCAAACTAGAACCGAGTCCAACAGTGTCAGTTTTCTTAAGAACTTGTGGTAAAACATATTTGTATCACTCGTCAAATATAGCAGGAATGAAGAGCAGCTGATTTGGAGTTGACCGCAGTGCAGAATCACTGTATAGTTTAAATCTCCTAACAATGTTGTCCATTTTAGACAGAGGCTTATTATATTTACAGCCCTTAGTTACATCCATTTTCTGGGCTCAATATGTGTCTTGGCCGTTTTCGTTGTGATCGCTAAATTCACCTTGTTTCCCTTTGTTTATAATATTATCACCGCTTTTGTTTTGAAATCACTTCCGTGAGATTCGCCCCTCGCTCCAATGACCATTAGACCATTTAGTAAGGTAAGAAGCAAAAAGGCCTCTCAAACGCTCTTCCGTTTACGTGTTTAATAAAGAAAAACAATTGGACGGTAGATACACGGATTATCATGGCTCAAGATCCTGTTCTTGTTTAAGATTATTCTAATGTGTGTATTTAACATCCATATCACTCTTCAAAACTGAAACAACTCAAACATTTTTTTTAAAGCATTGCAGGCCTAAAGCTCCACGTCAGTGACCTATATTTTAATTTCTTCCATCAAACTTTAAAAATGGCAAACAGCATGTTTTTAAAGATGTAATCTTTTAAGAAACAAAATATTAACTTTGAACAGAAGGGTTTAAACACACGTTTTTAATGCAAATAAACTTCAACTTATATATATATATATATATATATGATATACATCATATATATATACATACATATATATGCAAGTATTGCTAATGCAATTGTTTTTTAAGTTTTTGTACATAGACTCAAATGTTTAAATTGTTTATGGAGGCATTACAATTTAAGACTGATAAATTAACACTGAAACTACTGTTTTTTTTTGCATTAAGTCATACTGGGATGTTTGCTGAAATTGATTGCATGTGGTACAGCCCTACTTAGAAAAAAAATCCACCAGCCGCCACTGCTTATAAGGCTCTTCACTCAGTTTGGACACTGACCAATCAAAATCTGGGTCCCGCCTGCTTCATTTGCATATGGCTGACTAGTTAACGTGTTGGCCATATGAACGGCAACTAGTTAACTAGTGGATACATATTGCAGCTTACATGTTAACTAGTGAAGGCAACATTTTCACTAGTGAACTAGTTGAAGCCTGTTTTGGTCTTCTAAGCTGACTAGTGAGGCTCAAAATGTGCACTAGTTAACTAGTCAGGTCCAAATTGTCCACTAGATGCACTAGTACAATTGTTTTTACCTTACTAGTTAACTAGTTACACACACTTTATCTCACTAGTTAACTAGTGAAGCCTTAGAGGAGTCACTAGTGAACTAGTGACACAGATGTTTTTCTTACTAGTTAACTAGTGGAGGGCATTTATTCTCACTAGTGAGGTTATATTATAAACATGTTAGTCTTTGACCTGACATGTTGCACATTTGTCTTACATGTAAGGCCTTTCCTTCGACTAGTTTGGCTTTTTTTGCACTAGTGAGCAACTGCATGCAACTAGTTAGCTATTGATTCAACATGTATGGCTTTTTCCAGAACTAGTGGATATTTAGAGCCCACTAGTTGTGCTTTTGTTCTCTCTAGTTCAACACAATGACTTACTAGTTGACGTGTACGTGCAACTAGTTTACTAGTGATGTGTCAACAAATGCACTAGTCAACATGTATGACTTTTAAACAATTCACTAGTTAACTAGTTGCACGTACACGTCAACTAGTAAGTCATTGTGTTGAACTAGAGAGAACAAAAGCACAACTAGTGGGCTGAAAATATCCACTAGTTCTGGAAAAAGCCATACATGTTGAATCAATAGCTAACTAGTTGCATGCAGTTGCTCACTAGTGCAAACAAAGCCAAACTAGTCGAAGGAAAGGGCTTACATGTAAGAAAAATGTGTAACATGTCAGGTCAAAGTCTAACATGTTTATGACAAAACCTGACTAGTGAGAAAAAATACCCTCCACTAGTTAACTAGTAAGAAAAACATCTGTGTCACTAGTTTACTAGTGACTCCTCTAAGGCTTCACTAGTTCACTAGTGAGCTAAAGTGTGTGTAACTAGTTAACTAGTAAGGTAAAAACAATTGTACTAGTGCATCTAGTGGACAATTTGGACCTCACTAGTTAACTAGTGCACATTTTGAGCCTCACTAGTCAGCTTAGAAGATCAAAACAGGCTTCAACTAGTTAACTAGTGAACATTTTGCCTTCACTAGTTAACGTGTAAGCTGCAATATGTATCCACTAGTTAACTAGTTGCCGTTCATATGGCCAACACGTTAACTAGTCAGCCATAGGCAAATGAAGCAGGCGGGACCCAGATTCTGATTGGTCAGTTCAGCTCTGTGAGGGAGAGCCTGAGGGGGCGTTCTTCTGCGATGTTTTTAGCAAGGTCTTGAAGACGTGAGGTGCATCAGTCGGGTATTTAGTGCCTACTGTTAACATATTGTCCGTGGGAAATCAGTCAGTGTGTGTTTTACCTAGAAATATACATGTTTCTGCTTCTGCTATATTCCGCTTTGTGTGTGTGTTTTTGTTGGTGCGAATGTGCGCACGCTTGTGTGTGAGAACACCGGCACTCGAGACACAAAAGTAGAGGGAGTGATCGTGAGACATTTTATCAGTGGTGCTCATGAAATGAATAAAGCAGAAACACTGGACAGATCTTAAAATCAGGGTAACGATAGATCCGTATGAAGATAAACAACCTCTCCATATTTGCCAAGACTAATATTTACGGAAGTCACGGCGATCTCTCAAAGCTGTGATCCGAAGAGGGTTACTTCCTCTTTCAATCCATCAATAATGTCACTCTGTTATCACAATGCCATTATAATCCAAGCACCTTTCAAATTGCAGCTTAATAAAATGTTTTAAAGAGGATCTATATTCGTGTCTGCAGTCATAAGGCAACTTTTTAATTTTAAGAAAGTCTTCAATGTTCTTACCTAATTTGATATACAATGATCATAATTACACAAATACTTTTGTTTTATATTTTTGTAAATATGGTCATATTTTAAAACAGTGTATTTAAGCTCTTAAATAAACTATTTGGGCTGGGTGGCGCTCTATATCTTAGGGCCAATAGGAGACCTCGATGCGTTCTTTCCCCTCCTCCTCATTAGCATTCTGTGCCACTAGTGCGACTAGTGCACATTTGGGATCCACTAGTGCTACTAGTGAACATTTTAAGCCTCACTAGTTCACTAGTGGAATTTAAACTTCTCTCACTAGTTAACTAGTAAAAGGCAAAGGGTTCACTAGTTAACGTGTAGACATTTTGAGCCCCACTAGTTAACTAGTAAGGTCAAAAGAGGCGTCAACTAGTTAACTAGTGAACATTTTGCCTTTACTAGTTAACTAGTGAGTGATTCTGGGTGCGACTAGTTAACTAGTGCGCTGCAAAATCTCTGACATGTTAACTAGTTGTGCTTCTTTTGTGTGACTAGTTAACATGTCAGAGCTTTTGCAGCGCACTAGTTAACTTGTAAGACTTTTAGGGTCACTAGTACGGTCAGAGGGCCACTAGTTCATCAAAAAGCTTACACGTTGGGACTTTGGCGCTACTAGTGCTGCTCCTGGCGTCACTAGTAAGGCATACGTGTTAACTAGTCGGACAAAAGTGCCACTAGTGGCTGAAAAAGAGCGACTAGTGAAATGTTTTATTCAACTAGTAAAGCAGATTGCCTGACTAGTTTGACCATATATCTAACAAGTGAAATCAAAGAGCCAACTAGTGTAGTCCGCTGCCGTCTGATATCAAGGAAATTGAATAAATACTCAAATGGCTTGCCATAGCCGTGACCTCCTGTTGTTCTTCATGTAAATCAGAGTAGAGAACGCCAACTCCAGAGATGGGGTCGTTACTAAAAAAAAAATATATATGACATATTACTTAAATAAAATAATTACACTACTTCGTTACTATCTACATAAAGTAACTCGTTACTTTACTCGCCGAGCACGTACGAACTGCGCATGCGTGAGTGGCAATAATTTTCCTTACCAGCAGGCGGCGGTAGTGTGTATTTGTCATTCAAAACAGGCAACAACCGGAAGACAGAGAAGAAGAACAGACTAAGTGATATAAACAAAAAAGCATGTGTTCTTTGCAGGTGTTTGTTGAGGTTTGACGTGGTGTTTCCAGCAGTGGATAACAGCTTCTGGCCTGGACACAGTTTGCACCTCACCGTCACATTCCTGTCTATTCTTCGGACGAACTCAAAATAATGGGCATACCTCCACCCATGGAAAGTTATCGCTGACTCAGCCATGTTTATGCAGCACTGCACGTGGAGATGTGGACGCGCAAGTCGCGCAGATTACGTACATATAAACCTACAAAGTACTGATATAGTAAATTAAAAAATAATTATTTTTGTGTAGTTGTATATTGCAATAATAATGTATGGTTGTCACAAAATCCCACGGCACACCCGGACTTGCCTCACGGCACACCAGTGTGCCGCGGCACACCGTTTGGGAACCACTGCACTAGAGAATATGTTAAGCATTGTTTATTGTAGAACTTTACAAACAATCATTTATTTAAAGAAACTTGCTTTACAATAGAATAGTGATCATTTTCAGCTCGGTGATGGTCCCTTCATGTCCGGGCAATGTCATAGTTGGCCACAAACCAGTCGCAGGTCATCTTGATAGCTTGGGGAAGAGAAAAAACAACAATTTCAGAATGCTGAGAGTGCATGCAATTGCGACCTTATTACTAAACTATGTTTAGTACAGGAAGTGTAGGATGTGCATTTCTATGTATTGAAAAATGATTTTCAAATGTTCATTCAAAGCTCTTATTTCAATCAGGAGAGACTTGTTTAAAGAACATTTATTGACACATGCCATATGATAAATGTTAAGTCTTTGGCGATTAAACCCTGATCCTGAAATCGTATATCTAAAGGGGGGATGCAGCCGTTACAACGCTCTCTCCCGTCTGTGTGCGAGGGGGCGGGGCAGTTTACACACACGCGGCTGCTACATGCAGCAACACACGGCGGGGATGGCGGAGAGAAGCGCTCCAAGGTGTGGTTAAATGTTACCTGTCTTGAGGTGGACAATGCTCCTCCTTGCCAAGAGTGTTTAGCATGTAAGGGCGGTAACCAGTGCTGGAATTGGGCCGGTACTCACCGGTACGCAGTACCGGCACTTCTGGTTCTGACCCATGGAGTACCGGCACTTCTTGCTCAGTACCGGCATGCTGGCGGTACTCCGGTACTCATGCACCGTGCCAGTACTCAACACTCTCCCGCCGTTCTTATTATACATCCATATATATATATATACAGCCGCCCGGTACTCAGTAGATGCGTCATGAGGTGCCGAACGGACATTCTCATCGCTCTAACCGCTGGAGTTTCACAGCGGCTGTCAGCTGTTTACTCCTGTCATTCAAACAGAACGTGCTGGAGAGGGGGCGGGGCTTATCTTCTCCATGTAAATACTGTGGTGGAAACGACTATGTCAAAATTAACCTATTTGACCGTGATTTAATAGTAATACACGTTTCAAAATAATAATAATGCCGAAGTAACAACATACTGAAAACTGTTAGTAAAACCATGTTTTAATGCTTTACAATTTACATACCTAGATGCACGTGTGTTGTGTTTATGCAGTGCAACTCCCACCCAGTGGGTGGCTATGTAGAGTGATAGAACAGAGCAGGCACGCCCCCGAGAGAAGGAAAGCAAGTCACGTCACAAATTAGCATTTCTAAAATGTTAGCATGGATTAATAAAAGTGCAAAAAGACAGCGGTTGTCGCCGGAAGAAACTTCAAATACAGAGAATGCTGTGCCTGTGTTGGAAATGGTGTCTGATGGGGAGCTTTCTTTGGTTGATCCTCCTGCTCCAAGTTCTAGTGCATTAGCATTAGCACTAGCTCCGCCGCCTCCTCCAGAGCCTCTAACGTTAGCTGCTGCTGGCGCAACTGCCACCACCAACACCGGGCAAAGCGATGCACCTGACTGCTGGACAACGGACCAGGTGCAATATTTTTGCAAGACCAATGCATGGCTCCTTCTTAAAGATAAGAAGCTAGGATGTCGGATATGCAGAGATGTCAAATCTTTGGGAATACACACTGGACAAGGACTGAAACTGTCAACTGAATGGGGTGAGTGTGCAGTGTCTCATTTCGGTGTTGACAAGGGCAAACAACAAGCTAGCCTGAGAAAAAAAATCAAAGAACATAAAGAATCACAAGCCCATGTAAAAGCTGCTGACATCCTTACATCTGCTTCACGTGAAACTATTCAACATCAAGTGCAGTCTATGCATACATCTGAATTAGACACCACTATCAGAGTTTTTCGAACGGCATATAAAATTGGCAAACATAGCCGGCCATTCACAGACATGCCAATTGATTTGAATGTACAGAAACTGAATGGGCTGAACGTGGGCAGGGTTTTGCACTCCAATAAAACCTGTGGCGAAATCATCGACCACATAGCTCATGAGCTGAAGAAAAAAATGGCAAAAGACATTACAGAAAACCAAAGAAAACTCTGTGTTTTGGTCGATGAATCTACCACTATTAGTGGTAAAACGGTGCTTGTTGTGTGTCTACGCTCAGCATTAGCTGATGCTGAGCCCGAAACGTTTTTTTGGGAGCTGATCGAGTTGGATGGAACAACGGCTGATGACATCACAAAGGCGTTAATGGAGTGTCTTGGAAGAGATTTTAACGAGGACTTTTTAGGTCAGTGTTTCGTTTCTTTTGCATGTGATGGGGCTTCAGTCATGCTAGGGAAGAGAACAGGCGTTGCTACCCAGTTGTGTAGTAAATTCCCAAGCCTGTTTGTGTGGCACTGCTCCAATCATCGTCTAGAGCTGGCAGTTGGGGATGTGGTCAAGGAGGTCTCAGGGCTCAATCTTTTCCAGATCTTTTTTGACAAACTCTATTCCTTGTTCCATGCCTCCCCCAAAAATCAGAGGCAGTTAGCGCAGTGTGCGCAAGCAGTCGGACAGCGTCTCCTGGTGATAGGGCGTGTTTTGTCCATCCGCTGGGTGGCTTCAAGTGAAAGGAGCGTCAGAGCAGTCTGGGAAAACTACCGAGTGCTTCATGATCACTTCACAAATGCTGCAAACGACACGAGCAGGGATTCCAGAGACAGAGCAAAGTACAAGGGCCTGGATGATGTGCTCACATCTGCAACGTTTGTCAGCAATCTGGGACTGATGTACGATGCGCTCACAGAGCTCAGCGACCTCTCTCGGCAACTCCAAAAAAGAGAGATGACACTGCCTACAGCAGATAGGCTCTTAACTCGAGAAATACGAGTTTTTGAATCCATGGTCACCATGCCTGGCCCACACATGACTACAGTTCATACTGCTCTAGCTGAGAAGTCCTTCAAGGGTGTTGCCCTGCGTGAGAATGGCAGGCTTGTACAGATTCATGCAGGTCAGTTTTTCCGCAGTATGGTAGATAATCTGAGACACAGAATGACTTCCACAACCTCCTCTCATGTCAGCACAAGAGAAATCCCATTACATGGCCGGGAGGCCCGGGACAATCAGCTAATCCAGGACATGAAAGTTATCCATCCTGGAAGTTGGCCTGAAGAGGAGTTAGACGTACAGTATGGGGACGTAGAGGTGCTACGTTTGTGCGAAGTGCTGAAAGTGGACAGAAGAGAGACTGTTCAGGGCTTTCGCGAATACAAGGAAACCAGGGCATCCCGTACACCTGCTGCCATGGAGCCTCTACTGAAAGCAGTCCGAACCATCGCTGTCTCCACTAGTGAGTGTGAGCGGGCATTCAGCTGCATGAACGATATCCTTACTGCAAAAAGGAATGCTCTCTCTGTCAGCCGACTGTCCAGCCTGGTTTTCATTAAATGTAATGGACCATCACTAGGACAGTTCAATCCGGAACAGTATGTGAGGTCCTGGCTGGCAAAGGGAAGGAGAAGTGCTGATGAAAGAGCCTGTCCAGCTCCAGTCCCTGATACTGATGTCCCCAAGGCCTTCTGGAGCCTTTTCTAACAATGTGAAGTATATTGCAAAGCAGCTCACCCAGTGAGAAGACTTTTGGCATAATGTGCCGATTTGTACAGATCCTGGAGATAGAAGGACTTCAGACCAACCAGGGAGTTATCTGATCAGCTTGGTGTTCAATGTAACTCTTTACCATGGCTCAGACTTTGTTACTTGCAGTTACAGTTTCTCATTTTAGATTGTGCAAATTTTGCATTTGTTTTTACATGTTCTTTGTTCATGCTCTTTATCATTTTTCTGAGTTGGAAAGTTAGATTGCATCATAGTTTACTTTATACATATTTGTATTCTTCAGTGGTGAAGTATATTGCAAAGCAGCTCAGCCATGTGAGAAGACTTTTGGCACTTTTTCGTTTTTCGTTTTCTGAGTTGGAAAGTTAGATTGCATTCAAAATGTACAGAAATACTTAATTTTGTTAAAGCTTTTTATAAAAAATGCTTCTGACCAGAGCTTTGTTTCCTTGTCATTAATGTTGAACACCACCAGAGGGGCTCTCACCTGAAAGGTCTCTGCTTCATGTGTCTTCAGCAGAAGATCTAGACTTTGATTGCTATATTTTCAGTTAATATTGACCTTACTGAGCTTTAGCCATATCCGCTGCCTATCATAAAAAATGTTAAGTACAGTGAACCTTTCTAAAATATACAGTAGTAAAGAGACAAACCCACCAGCATTATAGTAGCCAAATTCTTGTTTGTGGGCTGTATATATAAAATTGACTTGAAAAAGTTGCTGATTTTAGAATACTGGCACCTTTTTCATTCCAATTCAAGCACTGGCGGTAACACGAGCAATTTGTCTAAACATTTAGCAAAAGTGCACCACATTCAGACGGAGAAATGCACCGGGTTCGACTGTCTTTCTAGTAGCTCTGTAGCCCCATCCACGAGTAACTTTTCCACGTCAGGTGTTATGTATGCTAGCAGCAAGTTGCAACACACAGAGTTAACTCAATTATACAAACATGGGTTAATGATTAACTGTAATAAGTAACTGAGTTATTTAGTTTCTTAAAGTTTCAGCTATTCTGTTTACAGTTCTGTCATCAGATTATTTAATACGATTTGTTAAAAACATTGTTGTATCTTTTGATGTGAAATATATATTTTTTTATTTAAATAAAAAGCAATGTTAATTGTATTCACAATTTGTTAAGTTAATTTAATAATATATGTATTTTTGAATCAAGTATTCATCTTTATTGTCTTCATAGTTTCCACATGCCTAAAACAACCACAAGCTAAATCTAAAAGTTGATGGCTAAATAAGAGCGCTTGAGAAATTGTGCAAGTCATACAGTAATAGTCCGACTCCGAATAGTCGATTAATCGTTTCATTAATCGATAGATTAATCGATTATCAAATTAGTCGTTTGTTGCAGCCCTATTATCCCATGTATAAATAAAACGTGTTATTCAGCAACCCTTGCAATTTGGGATTTTATTTTTGGTTGGTAAACCACGGTGAGCTGGTCATTTCAAAAGTAGCTCACCAGCCAAAAAAGTATGGGCACCCCTGCCATAAACGGTTTTGAAAACTTCTGTCATGTAGTGATCATCTTCTCAATGAAACATCTTTGCTGATGTCTACCCTTACCCACAATTTAAAGTAATTCACACAGACTATCTCCTCTTTACTCTTCTCTCTGTGAGGAGCAGCAAGCTGTCAGAACAAAGTGAAAAACAAACAATGGCATAAAATATTATAAATATGTCGGGTAGTAATAGATTAATTTATTTTCTTCTCAGAGTGTACCAGAATGCGTAGTTTATATGTTAGTATTTCTAAAAATCTCCTGGGGGAGAATCCCCCCAGACACCCCTTCTGGGGTTGGGTTTTCAGCATGTTACACAGTTCAGCTTTGATTCCATCATCTCATTAAAACTTGTTTTAAAGCATACTTTAGTTCTGTGAAGGGATATAAGGGATATATGCACTGTACTTCACTTTAATTAATATTGTATGCAGAAAAGCATATATATATATATATTACAGCACAATCTTTTGTTGAATAGATTTGAGTGGTTCAAAATGTTGGGTCACGATTTATTGTCAAAGTAAAAAGTGGGCCCCGAGGCCTGACCAGTTGAGAACCACTGGTCTAGACACTGGTGTTGATGCTGAAGATCTGGATTTGATGAGGAGATGGGATGAAGAGAGGATGTGATGAGGTCTTTGGATTAGCTCTCCTGGCACAGGATGTGACGAAAGGAGGTGAATGGGTTCGCTGAGCTTCATTTGTATGTAGTACAGGAGGAAGTAGAGACTAGCCTCGCCCCAAGGCAAAACCAAAGGCACTCAGTTTGGTGTGCTGCCTTTGTGCTATCATGTGCACAGCCCTATTTGATCAAATGAGGTAATTCACAAGTGCTTAAACAACAGTATCACTTTTTTAGCATTAAAAAGGTGAAACTGACCTTCATTCAGAGGTGTGAAGGTGAAGTTGGGGCGGTAGCGTCTTAGCTTAGCATTGCTGGCGGTCTTCTTCATCTGGCCATCAGACATGGTGGTGTCAAACTGATGTTAGCGGTTAAGGTGTCTGAAAAAATCTCCCTTGGAAGTGGTTGCTCTAGATTAGGCGTCACTAAAAGAAAATGTTATGAATAATTATGTTTCTTTCTTGTGTTCAACTTAATGATAGGTTGTAGGTATCAACAAAAAAAATACCCATATTGTGCATCCCTAATAGGAAATAAGGTTAACAGTTTAGTGTTGATCTGTTCTGTATATCTCAGGGTCAGTAAACCAATAAGCATCTCAAAGTGATAAACTGGTCTGTGCACACTGTGCATCATTTGGAAAGTATAAAAGGATACTTGTATTTTTCCTGTAAAATCCAGAGCCTTTGCGATCAAGTCCTCAGCCTCTTTGATTGAGAGTTCCTCCTCTTCACCCACTGAAAATAAATCCACAGTAAAATGTATATCAAAAGACATTTGTTTTTAAAAGAACTCCCCCAGTTGTTTTTGTCATATTAAACAATTGGAAAAATACCCAGAAGCACATTTTAATGATTGCTACAGGTGAGCAGAGCAGTGTACTCACCAGAGAGGATAATGGGGTCAATTTCCTCATATTCTCTCAGGACCCAAACGATTAGACGACCCAAATCCTGAGAGTAAACGCAGACCATTTAAGAATGCTTGTCATACTTATTTCCTCTTGATAGCCAGAGAAAAGAGAGAAAAGTATACAAAGAAATTGTATACAACCACATGCCAATAATAAGGACTATATTGATGTCTCGTACCAGAGAGTAGATGAACTGTCTCCTCGGAGCTCCAGAGCCACAAACGTTAACAGGACTTCCTTCTTCTGTGAGAGGGAAAATAGTCTTTATTACATAGTTATTGTCTGTTTCTGTATGTTATTGACTGCTTCGTGTCAGTTTGGAAATCAAGGTGCATTAGTATGTCAGCGTTAATCACTTTTGGCTGTGTACGTCTTGTTAACCAGTGCCGACAGCACGTGACCGTTCTCTATGCTGAAGTTGTCATAGGGGCCAAACACATTGGTGGGGATGACCGCTGTGTAACGATGACCGTACTGCTGATAGTACGCCCTGTCAACACACACACACACACACACACAGAGTAATGAGACAGAGTAAGACACTTTTTCTGCAGGCATTTATATTCCTCTTTTAACTCCCCACCACATGACACAACATTTATTTGTTGTGTCATGACATCCTTAACTAGAAACTTGATCCCTCACAGAGCCCATTGTGCTTGTCGACATTCACAAATTGAACTGAAAACACCTGTATGGATAACAATCAACTGGATGCTGTCACAGAGCAGTGGATTGTGTTCCTGAACACAATCCACTGCTCTTATTTACATGTGGCTTTGCCGATAGGCAAAGCCACATGTAAATAAGAGCTACAAAAGACAAATTAGAAGCTACCTGCCTTACCGGGTGCAGACCCCACATTTCTTTGTAGAGGATGAATGCATGTCAGATGCACCCTTGTTTCTACACCACACCCCTGTTTGCACCTCAAAGCTGCGTATACCTGTTCTGAACATCAATCAACCTTTTGGCATGCGAGTATCCAAAATTGGAGTCATGTGGTGGTCCGTTGTGTATCTATGAGAGAGGGGCATTACAATACAGATAGAGTTAAAGCAATGCCTTTTGCTAAAATAAGAATAATTGCACTAAATTGCTCTGTAGCAACATGTCATCATTTAGTGGCATTAAAGGTCACCTATTATGCAAAATCCACTTTTTCATGTCTTTTATACATAAACATGTGTCCTTTTTTTTAGAATATATATTTTCCTTACAAAAGTCAATTTAATCCAAACAAATCTCCATGTAATTAAACAAAGGTCTAATTAAAAAATAAAGTATACCATAGTCTCATCGATGGGGTATGTTGTCTTGTCAGGGAAGATGCAACTGGACAGGCAAGACACCATTTTGGTGACGCCCAGCTCGTGGGCTGTTTGTAGCACGTTGTCATTGATTTTGATGTTGTCCCTCTGTGAAGGTGTCAGACTATTAGCCATTACATTTAAAAGACAATGTAGATATTCTTCCTCAGACTCCACTTTTACAATAGATTTTCTGTGGTAGATCATGCTCTATCTCACCAAAAAGTGCAGGTTCTCCTTCATGTGCAGATAGAGGCCTCCCACTTTGGCAGCCAAGTGGATGACATGAGTTGGACGATACTTCTCAAACACAGCCCTGGTCTGCCCAACATCTCTGTTTTAACACCACATGTATTTAGAATCGGATATTATATAATTCATTAAGTGCCTGTTTGTTTTCCTGCACTATAATGTCCATGTTGGAACTCATCAATAATCAATCATAGTCGAATTAGTTTGTAGGGACAGTCGGACAGAAGAGTATGATTGAGACAACTTACACAAGATCAGCATCTTTAGAGGAGAGGAAGATCCATTCCTCTCCCTCCAGTTTCCCACCTTCCTCCTGCACCACATGCTCAATGGCTTTGCCCACCAGCCCAGATCCACCCGTCACCAGGACACGCATTGGCACCACTTTGATCTCTGACCCCATCTTCTATAGCTGTGCTAAGTGAAAATAACACCAATAAAAACAAACATTTCCCTCATTGCATTACTTTAAATCTGATAGACATGAATAGTCTCCATTCATGAGCTCTCATAAAAGCAGTTGAACCAATTCTTTACAAAAAGGAGAACAATTCTGAGCTGAATAACATAAAAGTCCTTACCTGATTTAGAGAGCAGAAGTAAGTGTTGGCATTGAGGCAGTCCTGTCTAACAAGTACATGGACCTTTTGTGTGCTGTTCTCTTAACCTGACCCCCCCCTTCACTTTGAAATAATGAACAGGTATTGGTTGTGAGGCTGTGTAAGACTCCTCCTACTGTATAGCATAGTTTGCTTTGTGATTCATGCAGATGAGTTGCTACCATCTAATGGCCATCATGTATTTTAGAAATAACTTTATGCATGTAAATATGCACACATACTGTATATGGTGCACTCAAAATTAAATGATGAGGTACTTCAAAAGGCGTGATGAAATTAAGTTGAAATAATAGTTGCAGTCAAGAGAGAACTTTGTCCTGCTGCTTTAAATACATATGTGAGCATGCTGGGAGTGTGTATAACAAATGTCCACAGCTTCGATGAACTAAAAGAAAACAGGAATGAAAAAAATCCAAGTTCACTTTACATTTATTTGGCAATTATTCACAAGAGTTTGTATTGTACATAAGTGGTGTCACGATTCTCATGTAATGTCACGATCTGTCTGTGTTGTGTCTTCTCTAGATACCAGCTTGGCTGCAGTAAAAAACTCAAAACGAGATTTTCTAACTTAAACATAAAGACAGATAACAGGCTCATCACAGACAAACTGGATGTGGCCAAGTACTTGAACATTTTTTTCACAAACATAGCCACAACTCTTGTAAATAAATTACCCTCCCACTCAGGGCTTTTTGGAGTAGATCACATCATGACCTACTACAAAAACCTAGGGGTACGCAAAGATGATTTCAGTCTAGCAAGGGTAACAACAGCAGAGGTACTCATTAAACTGAGCGCCCTCCAACCTAACAAGGCCACTGGCCACGACAATATCCCCTCCAAATTCCTCAGAGACACAGCAACCGCCATCTCACCAGTCATAGCTCACATAATTAACCTCTCCATAAAACAGGGAAAAGTACCCAAAGACTTCAAAATTGCAAGAGTAACCCCCCTGCACAAAAAGGGCAGCAAATTGGACCCAGGCAACTACCGCCCTGTTTCTATACTTACCTCCATCTCGAAAGTCATGGAAAAAATAGTATATGAACAGGTCGAAAAGTACCTCGCGGAAAATAAACTAATCTATGAATTTCAATCTGGCTTTAGAACATCCCACTCCACTGACACATGCCTTCTTTATTTGAGCGACCACATCAAACAAGAAGTGGACGAGGGCAAGTACTGCGGCATGGTGATGCTGGACCTACAAAAGGCTTTCGACACTGTCAATCACCCCATTCTGATTGACAAGCTAAAAGCAATTGGTTTTGATAAACTATCGGTGAGCTGGATGCAATCCTACCTGGAGGGGAGAGAACAGATGGTGGAGGTAAACGGTACTCTGTCCCCCCCCCCCCTCCCAGTGAGCTGTGGTGTTCCACAAGGAAGCATATTAGGTCTGTTACTGTTCCTAATTTATGTAAATGACATGTCATCAGCATGTGACTGCAACTTGTTCCTATGAGGGGCCGTACAGGCCATAATTCATACTGGTCCTCTCACGCACATACATTCTCCTTTTACATACATATATTTTCACTCTTACATACATACATTCTCCTTTTACATACATATATTTTCACTCTTACATACATACATTCTCCTTTTACATACATACATTTTCACTCTTACATACATACATTCTCCTTTTACATACATATATTTTCACTCTTACATACATACATTCTCCTTTTACATACATATATTTTCACTCTTACATACATACATTCTCCTTTTACATACATATATTTTATAATATGCATGTCTGAAGAGAATATATGTATGCAAGAGAAGAATGTATGTATGTGTGAAGACAATATATGTATGCAAGTGAAGAATGTATGTATGTGTGAAGACAATATATGTATGTGAGAGAAGAATGTATGTATGTGAGAGATAAAGTATAGTGGAAACGGAAGGAGTATGGTTGAAACGGAAGGCAGGTCATTCTTGCGCTGTGATTGGCTCAGAAGGTCGAGCGGGGCGGGCTCATGTTCAGAACTTCTGATTTCAAATCAACATAACATGATGGAGGGAGATGATTCGCGTAGATTGCAGCAAGCATTAGGGGTTTTAAGGAACATTTTGTCAACCCCTGAAACTGTCACATCCCTGGCCAGGTGTCCTTGCGGGTGCGTTCGCTTTACTTATCAGAGCGTGCCGTAAGGGCGGTTACCCTTTGGTTTATAAACTCCCGCCTGGGACGGACTGATGCATTAGATTATGTGCTATATGGAGGGGACTTTGACAGAGTATTTCTCACAAAGTACACAGTAAAAGTACTTCAATGTATTGTTAGTAGCAGTCAAACTAGTACCGAGTCCAACAGTGTCAGTTTTATGAAGAACTTGTGGTAAAATATATTTGTAAAAAGAAAATGAAGAGCTACTGATTTGAAAAAACGGCTCTCTGTATAGTTTAAATCTCCTAACAATGTTGTCCATTTATTCTTCTCCCCTCGAGTCCAACAGTGTCAGTTTTATTAAGAACTTTCAGTAAAAAATATTTGTAAAATATGAAGAGCAGCTGATTTGAAAAGATAAACGCGAGAGACGGCTGAGTGACCGCAGTGCAGAATCGCTGTATAGTTTAAATCTCCTAACAATGTTGTCCATTTTAGACACATGCCTATTATATTTACAGCCTTAATAACATTCATTTTCTGGGCTCAATGTGTGTCTTGGCCGTTTTCGTTGTGATCATTAAATTCACCTTGTTTCCCCTTGTTTATAATTATGTTCAACGTTCCAAGCAAACGAGTGCTTTTTGTTTTGAAATTACTTCCGCGAGTAGGGGGGCTCGCTACAATGACCATTAGACCATTTAGTAAGGTAAAAAACAAAAAGCAAAAACGCCTCGCAGACACTCTTCCGTTTACTTGTTTAATAAAGAAAAACAAGTGGTCCGTAGATACACGGAGTCATCTAACCCTAACCCTCTCCCTCCATCATGTTGATTTGAATCAGAAGTTCTGAACATGAGCCCGCCCCGCTCGACCTTCTGAGCCAATCACCGCGCAAGAATGACCTGCCTTCCGTTTCAACCATACTCCTTCCGTTTCCACTATACTTTCTCTCACACATACATACATTCTTCTCTCACATACATATATTGTCTTCACACATACATACATTCTTCACTTGCATACATATATTGTCTTCACACATGCATATATTATAAAATATATGTATGTAAAAGGAGAATGTATGTATTTAAGAGTGAAAATATATGTATGTAAAAGGAGAATGTATGTATGTAAGAGTGAAAATGTATGTATGTAAAAGGAGAATGTATGTATGTAAGAGTGAAAATATATGTAGGTAAAAGGAGAATGTATGTATGTAAGAGTGAAAATGTATGTATGTAAAAGGAGAATGTATGTATGTAAGAGTGAAAATATATGTATGTAAAAGGAGAATGTATGTGCGTGAGAGGACCAGTATGAATTACGGCCTGTACGGCCCCTCATATGTTCCTGTTCGCGGACGACTCAGCCCTGCATGGTCTCTGACAGGAACGGGTTGCAGGTTGAAAAAACCCTCAGCTCCGAGCTCGGCAGAATCTGCACCTGGCTCGCCGATAATAAATTATCATTACACCTGGGTAAAACAGAGTCCATTCTCTTCGGTTCGAAACATAATCTCAGCAAATCCGACGACTTCTCAGTTGCAGTGGGCGACATTATTGTCACAAGTAAGAAGGAAATTACATACCTAGGATCTATTCTTGAGGCAAACCTCTCCTGTGACAAAATGGCATCCAATGTAATAAAAAAAGTCAATCAAAGAACTAGATTCCTATACCGGATCTCCTCTCTGGTAAACAAAAACACCCTGAAAACTCTGGCAGGAGCACTCATTCAAGGGTACTATGACTATACTTGCACGTCAGGGTACCATAGCACCTCCAAGGCGCTAAAAATAAAACTTCAAACATCGCAAAATAAACTGGTCAGACTACTGCTTGACCTTTCATCTAGAACCCACCTCACCTCTGCCCACTTTGACAACCTAGGATGGCTTAGAGTAGACGACAGAGTACAGCTACTTGCAATGGGCCTGGTCTACAAGATCCACTACACCTCTATGGTACCCATGTACCAGAGTTCCCGTTAGCCGGTAATTACCGGACTATGACTGGTAAAATATGCTGAAGACCGGCAAATCTAAATCTCTCCGGTCAAAGTGTCCGTCCAAATAATTTCCGTTTAGCGCAATACCGCATCAGTTGCGCAATTTGCGCCACTTATGTGACAGACAAAAGAGTATGTGACAGACAAGAATAGTCAATTATAATGTCTAACAGTTAATGTGGAGAAAGAGATGTCCTGGATGGGTTGATTGTGCGTTGATCTGTTGGTAATGCCTCGGGGTTCCGGTGGGCATGTAAACAAATGCATAATGCTGCGCTATACTTTGCTGCCTCACCCGGTTTCATAGCGACGCTTATTGTTTAGGTGTCTTTTAATAAGCAGATAGTCATATCATTAGCTAGAACTAGCTAGACCTGATCGATATGGAGATACACGCGAGTAAAGTCTAATCTGACGGGAGAGAGAGATCAGCTGCTGCTGACAAGTCGACACGCAGCTCTGCATGATCACCTGCAGCGGTGAGCGGACAACACACACACTTCAGGTTAGAATATCACACGTAGCTATTTTAATGACCTCTCAAACTACCGTAACTGGTTATAGATATGTTTAGTTTTACTGTCGGGTTACTCATCACTGTTCCGCCTGCTGCATGACGGGCTGTCAGGAGAGGGGGAGAGCGCTCCGTTTATTATTCCCGTGTTATTGTAAATTACTGTACACTTTTGAATAGTTAATCTACTATAATTAGTTTGTTTAATATCGAATCATATCAATTTGTTTTAAAGCTCAATAAATAACAAATAAGATCTTTGACCGGCACTTTTCAAATGTTGTCCGGAAGATTTAAACTTGAACGGACATGTTGACCGGCGAAAAAATATTCTAACGGGAACTCTGCCATGTACATGTCAAAATTATTCCCAAAGGTCAAGGAATACCATGATCATAACACCAGAGGGAGCTCCACAAATCATGTGAAACCCAGATTTGGCACAAAAAAGGGGGAATACACGTTTCGCAATTATGCCACATCAAGGTGGAACGCTCTTCCCACAACTGTAAAGGAAAGTAAAACTATACTTACCTTCAAAACCTCTCTTAAAGAGCACCTTCGGGGGAGAGCATTGCAAAACTGGCCCCGGTAATGGTACAAATCTCAACCTGTCGTACAATGGACAGCTTCCCCCCCCCCCCCCCCCCCCATCTATGTATATACTCGCATTTTAGACTCTGTTACTAACTGTATATCTGTAGACTTGGTATGTCTTAAATGTCCGGTTAGGATGTATTAGAACGAAATCTAAAATGAAAATTGTAAACAAGCAATCTGTATGTAAAAAAACCACCTGTATGTAAATTGTAAATAAGCCATCTGTATGTCAAATATGTCTTATATGTCTTAAATGACATGATGAATTGGAAATGGGGGACCCTGATGTAAACAAGACGAAAGTCTTTCTCTGGTCTGCATCCCCTTAACAATTGTATGTTTTGAGCTGTACTGTACTGTACCCAATATACAAGCTGTTAATAAACTTTTCAATCAATCAATCAATGGGTCCTGCTTCCTTCACTCAAACCGTGACAAGTGGAGGAACACCTGCATAACAACATGAATAATCACAGGAGCCAACCCGCCATCTTATGGAGAACCAACAACATATACAAAATTATTTCACACATTTAATTGAGTGTGTTTTCAAACGGCAGCCTATGTGGCGCAGGTGAACTCGCTGTGAAACACCACTGCTAGTATACTGGTTCATTTAAGTACTCTTGTACTGTGACTCAATCCAATAAATAGTTCTCAATTGTACAATATGGAGAGTGTCTCAACTGCAATAAATGTCCCGGACACTTTACCATATCATATCAATATATTAACCAAACAAAACTTGGTAATTTATGGTACATATTTTTAGATCTTAGTGGTGATCAGTGACATCATTCTTTATTTATGTTATGTATTGTTCATTTCCAAGCTGAGAGGAAGTGGTTGTTAACCCGGAAGGTTCCGACAGATGACGGAGATTCGACGCAGCCGAGGCACTCTCTGTCCGTTAAAAACAGACTCCTCATCTTTCAGGATCTGGTGGGTGAAGTTATATCTAGCCTGGTCCCTGTATGGGAGAAAGGAGAGCAGGGTGAAACAAATAACAGTGCTTTCAGAGTCAAGGATTTAACAACTATAGGACATAACTCCATGGCAATATACGTAGACCACATGCTGGACCTCAGTATGTAGAGGGAGAATCGGGGCAGCAGCAGGTCCAGCCATTCTTCGGCGTCATCCTCCTTCACTAAGCGCATGATGCTGTCTGACAGGAGACTCAACCCAGCAATGGTGCTGCCGCAGAACTGAAAAAGACAGAGAGAACGACAGTAAGACCACATCTGATGGGGTAACAGCGGAGCCAACACAAAAGGTTGTATCAAACTGTTACAGTGCTGATGGTATTGTAAATGTCAGAGCATTTGTGATAGTTTTCTTTGTCTGAATGCAGAGAAAAAACAAGACAAACCTTGACACTGTCAATGTGAGGCTTGATGTAGCCAGTCTTGTCCAGATCCAGAATGTGCACCGGCCCGAGGAGAGGACTCCCCTCAGGAAACGCTCCAGATCGAACACGACTCAAGACCTCCTCACACCTTTCCCCCCACATCACTCGCTCAGTCTCTCGGTACCCGTGAATAGCCTGAATGAGGTGACGTGAACACAGCAGAAATGACTATTTCACCGTCATTTAAAATACATTGGTGCTTTAAGTTAGCAGTAAGTGAATGGCAAAACTGTTGAAATAATGAGCAAAAATAATTCAACAGCCTGTGTTGGTGCTGTTGGTCACTGGAAACATTTGCATACAAAGTTATTAGATGTGTTTTAATGTGAAACTATGTGTCTATTGCAGGCTTGTGTTGCACTTGTTTTAATGTAGATTGTTACTAATTGTTATTGCTGCAAACGTAGGCCAGAACAGCAGAGTGGGGTTATTATTAAGAGATTTGCATAACCAAAAAACTATAACCGGAAACAGGAAAATTCAAATATCAACAGGTGTAGGATTTGGCTACAAAAATAAATGTTTTATATAGTTGGTGACAGATTCAAGAGAAGGTCTATATTTTGATAGCTATGAGAGAAGGCTGCAAAAGTGATGGACTGGTCCTTTATTTTCTTGATAGGTTCTAAAATGTCAGACGGTAGCCTTCATGAGCTTAATTTATCGTAATTATGTAACAGGTGTGCGTTGCAACTCCTATGCACTTTGAATAGCCAAACGTGAAATGTGTGTATAGTATACCCTTCTCAACTATTATCCCTGTACTTCTGAAGTACTTACACCGTCCCAATGGTCAAATTCGTAGCGTTTCTTCTTCAGGCCTAGCTCCAGCTCTTGCATGAAAGCCCCCTCCTCCTCCTCAGTGATGAAGCCCGTCCTCACCTCCACCTGTGGCCCGAGTCTCTGCACCAGCTCCGGGTTTGACCCGACGATGAGAGCCTCATCCCGGAGAGGCAGCAGGCCGCTGCGGGCAGACGAGCTCCGGCAGCGGGGCTGACTGCTGTAAACGGCTGGTTTGTGTATTCGTTTTAATACATTCAGCAACAGTTTCATCCTCCTGCCTGTTATATTATTATAAACTCACTACACCGTATTGTTTAGCTTCAGCTTTGTTTTGGTCTTGTAGCCAGAAGTCAAGCAGTTCTGTGAGACGCCATGTTGAATACGCGTTGCATTGTGGGAGGCGTAGTCTTCGCTCAGAACCAAACGTCAGTAGAAAATAAATGTTTTTTAGTTTTTCCCACACTAAATATACATTGGTCTGCAAAATATATTTGATAAATGTTATTAATGGCTATCTCAAAAATAATATTATATTATATATAATATAATATTACCTAAATTACGCTATGCCCTTTGGCATAGAGTAACCTTGGGAAGGTGACATATTTTAGGACATGTATTTATCCTATATATTCTGTTTTATATCAAATATAATTGGAGCATGACTTGCTTGGATGCTTTTGTATGAAGTGCCTTGTATTACTTACACTATTAATGTATTGATTAATCAAATAGAAAGGATAATTCTCTCTATAGACTTATTGTCTTATTCTTATATCGTATAATGATCATGTGAAGGCAAGACAATCAGACAGCAAGGTACAATGAAGACAAATTGTAATTACAATCAATTATGATATAATTTCCAATCAGCTTGCATAGGTTTATTGCTTTATATATCATATGTGCACTTCCAGACGTGCATGCAGGTACGAGCCTTACAAGAAGCTTACTAAGTGCAACCTTTCTTCTTGCTCTCTGGCTCCTATAGCTTTAGGATGTGAACACACAGAGGAGAGGAGTGACTGCAGATGTTGCAGTTCTTCCTTGTGACCACTGGAGGGAAGTGGAGACTCATGAATGTGAACAGACTCAGGTTAGTATCTACTCCATCTGTGCTAACAGCTGGTGAAAACCTTAGTAAGTAAAACGTTTAGAAATCAAGTGGTGTTTCTTACAAGTGAACGCAGGTGGACAAAACACTCCCTAAGGTCTTTATGCAAGGCTGCTTGTTGTTATGCAAAACATTGTACAGGGGGATTTGTTTCAAATCATATTATTTTATTTCATAAGCTAATGATAACTGAATTGTTCACTATGCAACGTACTTGAGTAACACACCCTATCATAATCAAACAATAAAGAAGTACGCAAATAAATGATTGTGTATTGAAACAAATAAGAAAATGTGTACATTTAGGGGGGAATACAGGAACAGAATATACAGAAATTAACGGGAAACAGAAATCAATCCAAACATATTTACATGAGTTCATATATAAATAATACAGTGTTCGTTATGTTCTGTGTACCTGAATAAGGGGGATGGGAAACACATTTGAAGGATTGAAAAATAAATGCAATATCAAAAGAAAGGGAGAGCTCTGAGAGCAGATTAGGTGGTGACTTCATCCTCAAAAGAGAATCTCCCAGAAAAAAACACCAGGCTATTTACCACCAAGGACAGTTTACTGCTGTCTCTCTCTCCCTCTCCGTTCTGCTCCATCTTTTGTTTACAGGCGAACGGTGGAAAATGGGTAAACAAGGAGAGTGAGACACTTCCTCTACCCTCACAGGAAATCTGTAGATCCTAAAACTGATGTTTAAATTGTGTATCAGACGGCTCGGATCTAAGAAGGGTAACTGTCAGGGAGCCAGGAGGAGATCGAGAAACAGAGGAAGGTAAAAGAGGAAACGTACGATTTCTCCACCTGCATCATTCTATATAATTATATAGATAGCATTATTTAGGAGTTCTTATTTAGGTTTCTTTGCACATTGGTCTATCCATCATACTCACATATTCACATTTAGCTTTTTAGCATGTGAGCATTAGCCAATATGTAACATGCAATTCCAAACGCCTGCTGCATACATACAAGGATTGTTAGTGCTCCTTCTGTGAGCCTGCTGTTGGTCTCGGTCAGTGAGCATCCATAATAAAACTAACTCGTACCCCCCCTTCCCTCCAACACACACACACACACACACACACACACACACACACACACACACACACACACACACACACACACACACACACACACACACACACACACACACACACACACACACACACACACACACACACACTGATGTCCATTTCATTGTTGGATGCCATGCTGATGCCCCCAGCATTACACTCATCCAGCCACGATGAGTGTTTTGGGCTCATATTCTCAATCCCAGTTGGTGCACTCATTTAAAGCTTCTACGATTCACTGCATTATCATTGGTCAGCGTGTCCTGGAGGCATCATTATGTCTTCTGGTGAATCATGCAATTAAACTGAAATCACCACAGAAATACTAGCCAGTGCTCACAAGGTATGTGTGTTGAACCTGTCTTAAAGGGAAACTGCACCAATGTAACACATCAGTGTCTGTTTTTCTTAGGAAGTACTAAAAAGTCATATAACGGTAAGCCTTTTTGTGATTCCAGAAGGAACTGTGGGAATTCTGCTAAATTGCCTCAAGTGATTTCCTTTCCATTGAATGTCGAGCAATGTTATGGCAGTGAAAGGCTCAGTCAGTCAGTTCACTTTTAGGTGAAGCGCACACAGTGAGGTTGACCTAGGTCCTAAGGACACTCACAGTGGGTAAAAGCAGGGAAAATGCAGTATATAAAAAAAAAACCTTATCTCGTATGTTGTCTAGAGTTTCAATACCTGAGTGTGTGTATCAACTTTGGTGTAGTGAAAAAAATAAGAGGCCGTGTTAAAGATATTTTTTTATATCACGGCCTTTTACTTTTCCAGTCCATCTTAAAAAGTTGGTTATTTGTAAATTATCGAATTCAAATACAGAAAAATATAAAAATAAGCTGATTGATTACACCTCTATGATTTTAGTAATGTAAAAGAACACACACACACATACACAATTAGTTAGATTATAAATTCATCTGTAACCTATTTTAGATTGTTACATTAAAAGATAATTGTTCAACTATTAAGCTCTTTGTAAAAAAAACGTAATTCAATTTTATCTCATGATAATTCAAAGGAATTCATTAGAATTTTTTTTTACGTTTTTTTTAAAATCTTTTTTTACATGTTTTTGCTTCAGTGCCACAGACCCCACATAAAGACTCCAAATGCAACATCTGACCCAATTCTCTCTGGTTGGACACTTCCATCTTCACCTTACTTTTCACTCTGGTTACGTAAACATGAAAGTTATGGTTAGTGCGTTTTTGACACATATCATTTACTGAAAGATGGCTGCAAACCATACTTTGCTGTATATGATGCAGCCTTGCAGAGGTGTACATGGAAGTCTGCATTGGTTCTGTGGAGGACCGGGTTCAGCAGGGGCGGAGTGTTCTACATGCATTCGGCCATTGAATTATTCAGCCTTATGAATCATTGAGTCTCGACACTCCTTTTTAGGCCCTCGCCTCAGAGCTCCAGCCTCACAGCTACCTACCATATGAACAAGCTGAAGGAAGAACAACAGAGAACAGTCATCAGAAGCACATGTATCCATATATATGGGCAGAATAATTACATTGTATTTGAGAAGATGCGGTTGTTGACGCTACCGCTTACTCACAGATTTCAGCATCCAAACAAAATCTACCTGAAGGCAATCACTTAAATCACTGAATCACACCGAAATATATAATACTATTTTAATGATGGTGACAAGCCTAAGTGTTGTCATATAATTGTATTTGGTTGCAAAAAGCATTTATGTACCCCTTTCTTAAAAAAAGAACATTTTAGTTCTTGACAAATGTACACTCACAAAGATACTGCAGTACAACAGGCAGGCAGCCTACATCATGTTGCATTATTTTTCTCTGCCAAGTCTATAAATACACAGATATGCTTGTGTATCTCTGTGTCTTCTATAGAGACAGTGTATGTGTTCTTGTGAGGTAACAATGTTTAATGCATGCTACTGCTCCTCAGTGCTTCTGCTGCTGCTGGCTGTGTGGAATAACAGGTTTGGACAGAAGGCTGCTGGCTCCGGCTCTGAAGGGCAATAGATCATTTCACAGATCATCACACCCAAACATAAACACACACTTTTGTGAACACACACGTACACAGGATACAACAGCACAACAAATTGGAAGACCATTTTTTTAAAAGCAGAAAAGAAATGCATTCAGTCCTCACCGCATCATGTATTTTGTGTAGGTTTTTACTTTTGCAGATTTTTCCGAGAGCTGAGATGAGACAGTGTGTAACAAACTGCATCCGCTGTTTGAACACCCATCGCATCGTATGGATAATATGAACTATTTAAACTGTAAGGCATAATTACATCGTTTTGGTTGTTTTGTACATAAGAAAATATTGGTTTAAAAACAATCAATCCAATATCATGGATGCTGATGACGTTGACCTAATCTTTTATTTTCAACAAAAATGTAGAGGGGGTAGGACCAGAAAAGTGTTTACGCTTCTTCTTGCCCCTGTTGAACATGACAGAGACTATTTGAGCATTTATTTTATTTGTTGTCTTTTTGTACCTTGAATTGTTTGTTGTTGTTGTTCTGCTTCTCTTTAATTTAATTATTATTATAATTGTTGTTTGTTTTGTTTCTGACATATTCAATAAATGGACTAATAAGGCATCATATAATTACATAGACACAGGTTTGTGCATTTCTTTGCAAATTATACATCTCATAATGATTTGTTCTTTATGTTTCTAATGCGTTTCTTTGGGTTTATAAGCTTATGCTCAAAAACCTATAACACACTACAGGACAGGGAAACCCCCCCAAAAGCCTAATAAGGCCCCTTTCAAATGTCTTATTAAGGCGCTCTCCATGGTCCTGATAGCACATTATGGAATGTGTGCTGATGTTGGTGCTGTCCATGGGCCTTAGAATGATATCAACATTAGACATTGCTATCTATCTATCTATCTTATCTATCTATCCTATCTATCTATCTATCTATCTATTCTATCTATCTATCTATCTATCTATCTATCTATCTATCTATCTATCTATCTATCTATCTATCTATCTATCTATCTATCTATCTATCTATCTATCTATCTATCTATCTATCCATCCATCCATCCATTCATCCATCCATCTATCTATCTATCTATCTATTTATCTATCTATCAGCCTGATTTTATCTCTCTCTCTCTCTCCTTCATGCCCTTGTGGTGGGGTCAGCCTAACTCTCACAACAGGAAGCCTTGCTAAAGTGGACACAAGGAAAAACGATCCCTTTCTAACATATCGAATAGACATTTAAGGTCGTGCTGTTATTGATTGGCGTTTGCACGTGTAATGTTACTTTACTAATTCAATTTCTTCAAAGGGGTAGATTAATTCTCCCGGTCATCCTTAAATCTGTATGTATGACCATTTCCCATTCACTGAGGCGGATATTTACTGGAGTCAATCAATTAGGTCACATAATAGAGTAAAATAATGTCGTATTAAGATGTTGTGGGTTGCTGCCTTCCCCCCCACATACGGGGGTCAGGGTAACGTGGCACCAGTTTACCAGAGTGCCTCATGACATTCATTGAATATAAGACCAGTCTTTGCAATCACTCTCAATGAACAGCCCCAATAAAGACTTCCCTTCAGTCAAAGACAATAGTTATTCATGCTAAAACTGAATTTGTTTCACCATTAACATTGCAGTGTTGGGCATAGAATTAGTGTATTGAATTTATTTGGGGGAAAAACTTGTCTTAAAGGGATTGCAGACTATAATATATCGACATTTTGTCCCTTCACTTTGTCTTTGTTATGTCATTGACAATATTTGTACCTATGACACATATTGTCGCACCTTGGCTCCCGTGTTTTGAAGCCATGAGAAAAGCCCTGAGGAGAGGAGAGGAAAGGAAAGGAGAGGAGAGCAGGGAAGAACATCCTCGACTTTGTTTCGGGGGAGGGAGGGAGGAGAGAGCTCTCTTCGTCCATTAATTTCCAAATGTCTGTTGCTAAGAATAGCCTCCCCCTCCACCTTCCCACAAACACACGCAGACTCTCTCACGCGCCCGTGTGCGCGCAGTCATTGTGAGCTTTGGTTGCAGCTGTATCTTTGCACAAGCTGCATGATGCCAACACCCCTCCTCTCCGTCACACGTGCATCTGGCTATAATGAGCATTCTTATTAGGTCTTTATGAAGTATCCACTCATACAGAGGTGGACGGAAATGAGAAACACAGTCACATAGTTGTCACCTCACCCTCTACGCCAACAGGCTCTTTTACGCATTATCTGAGATACATATGAGTTGGGCTGCTTGAGAGGTACCGTCCAACTGGTCAGGGCTGCAGCCTGAAGCACCTTAAAATAAACAGGCTATGTCGATGCCTCCCTGCGTGACATATGTTTGGAAGTTGGACAGGCTGCGTGCGTCATGTGCTGCGGCTGCAGAACCGAGCAGGCTCACATTATAATTCACACACACTGAGAGACAACGATTTTGTGCGCGGTGCGACTTATTTGATTTATAGGCAGACACCGGCTAGAATTCCAAAAAAACAGTCGGTCCCCTCCCTTTTCATTTTTTTTCTTCATCCATTCACCGATCTATCTGTCCGTCCGTCCGTCTGTCCCTCCTCCTCCTCCCCTTGGGGCTGCTGGACGACGAGCGAGGAGGCCGTGAGGAACGCTCTACCCTACTCCAATGAGAGAGAGAGAAAAGACGCTCTGCCAGGACATTTGGGCTTATCAGTGCGGACGAAGGTAGACTTTTCGGGGCGGGTATGGTGAGGGACTTTCTCGGCACTACTGCACCTCGAACAGCCAAACCAAGATCATGAGAGGGTGTAAGACGGCGGAGAAGCGGCCGGCATACCCTTGTCTTTGACGACGCGGTCCGTGTGTCCCTTTCTCAGCTTCTGGATGGCCGCGCAGGTGACGGAGAGAAGATGATGGATGCAACGAAGGAGGATGTTATTGAATTCGTTTGAGAACATTATTTGATCTTCAACGCTCGACAGCAATGACACTGATATTTCAAAGGAAAACGGTATTTTTCTTTCACCTTTCTCTTCGAGATTGTCTAGTCTGAATAATACGCATTAATAACAAATGTCACAATATCCTGGTATCAAGGCTTGTCAGAGCGCACTAGTAAAACAACTGTAAGGTGGCGGGAGCCCCATTATTGCCACACTGTGCCAAACATTGCGGATGTTTTAAATAAATAAATAATAGTGGCTTTTTCCCTTTTCGATGCCTTTTAAGTCTCTGTTTCTAAAATGCCAAGTTGGACGCTAGTGACGGCCGTAGCTCTAGGCTGTTAATTATTTTCAGATTTATATTCGAAATCAGATTTATTGAGGCCTGTGTGATATTAAAGGCGTTTACATTTCGATTACACGCTGTTATGAGAGTAAAGGAATAAATCGTGCAGAAAGGTGCAGGAGGCTGCGGTGCGCTCTGATACAGGCATGAACCATGGAGAACATGAAACATTCATGTTAAGTCGCTACAGTCTCCCCATGATTTCATGTTGGGGGCGAATCCTGCTTCATACGGACATAAGAACCGACTTAGACTGAGACACCCCACAGCACTACCCCACAGTGCAAGCAGTCAGCCAAACGACCGCACATTTCATTTCCTCACACCCACAATTGGCCGTTGGCAGAGACGCACCGAGAAGGAGACAGTACATGGGCGTCCTCGTCTGCTAAAAGCATCATATAACTGCTCGCCGGGTGCAGGTGTTCAGCATTAGACCAACAAGACAACCCGTTGTGCATATGAGACGTTCCGATCCAGATGGGATGTAATGTTGTGTGGCTGCACAGCTGAGCATTGGTCTCCTTCTCCGCTGCTTCGTGAAGATTGGATTTCGGTGTCCAGAGAATGGCGCGGTTTGGAGATGAGGTACCGGCCAGGTATGGCGGAGGGCCCGGCGGAGGGGGCCAGGGTGGCCGCGGTGGTAGCAGGCAAGGAGGACCCCACGGACACACTCATGGACACGGACACGGCCATGGCCACGGGCACCCG